>NC_048221.1:75584439-75633828 GCF_002007445.2 Ailuropoda melanoleuca | reverse complement strand
TGTCTCGCGGGTGCCGTCCGCGAGTCCGCCTGCTCCCCCGTGCAGGTGGACCGCCAACTGCCAGCCGTCCCGCGTGCGCTCCCGGAGCTCCCGTTCTCAGTCTGCTGTCTCAAGCGTGCGTGTCCATGGTCTGTCCGCTCCCCTTGCAGGTGGCTACCGCTTCCCGGCGCCCTGACACGGCGGCTCCCTCCCCCTTCTGTTTAGCTTCCGATATCTGTGCGCGGTTTCACGGCTCCCCGCTTCGTACCTCGATACTCAGCGCTGGAGATGTTCATTTGTAGAGATCCAGATGTATCTTCCTGCGTCTCAGGCTGATTCCGTGAATGTTCCTGCTGGTCTGGTACCTATCCAGCTGAACTCAGGGGACCAGCTGAAAAAGGGGTCCCTTACTCCTCCGCCATCTTAACCTCCTATTCTTTTATATTTTTTAAGCTAAATTCTCCCCACTGTGCTTAAACACATAACTTTCTGAACTGTACCCATTAATGGAATTAATTGGTCAATCTTTCTTTGCTGCATGTCCCTTTACATATTTATAGATAATTCTCCTCTTCTCCTTCCCATGTGGATTCCTCCCTCCCTCCATCCATTCATCCCTCCATCCCTCCATCCATTCCTCCTTTCCTTCCTTCCTTCCTTCCTTCCTTCCTTCCTTCCTTCCTTCCTTCCTTCCTTCCATTCTTGGGATTCACTTTATCTTCATTCTCACCTTCTTGATTTTTTTATAGATTTATTTTTTTTAATTTGAGTATAGTTGACTCACAATATTACATTAGTTCCAGTTGTACAACATAATAAGTCAACATCTGTATATATGTGCTCACAAGTGTAGCTCCCATCTGTCACCATACAACACTACTGCAATACCGTTGACTACATTCCCTATGCTGTACCTTTTATTCCCATGACTTACTCATTTCATAATTAGAAGCCTGTATTTCTCACTGCCCTTCACCCATTTTGTCCGTCCCCCACCCCCTGAATTTTTAAAATGGTTATGTCACTGTGTATTATGTATATATTAACTGACCTGATAAAATTTTTAACAGAAAAGAGTTTTATAGTCCTAAAGTTGTTTAAAGTCCTTAAAAAAAAAAAAAAAGCTTAATCACCTTTCATGGTCCAATTTAAATACTACCTTCTCTAGGAAGCCCTCTGTCATCTTTGCACCCCATGCTGGCCACCCTCTTCTTTGAAACTCTTGATTGATTTAGTCATTGCCACAGAGTATAAGTCTTACTTCTTGTTTAGACTGTAGTTTTTTCATAGATTCCTGTATGTTCATCTCTTCCAAAATATCTATACCTAGCTTTGATATTATAGGTGTACCTGTTTATATATATAAAGAATAGGTGGAGGTAAAATTATGTATGTGGTGGAACAGAGTATATATAATACTTTTCAGACAGCTTACCAAGATCCGATTTGCAAATTGATTGTCCTTGAGTTGGAACCTGTCCATACATGTTTTGCTTGCCTACATAGTGGCTGATTGAACATTTAAAATATTTTTAATTGGTTGTCAACATTTAAAAATTAGGGTGTTTCACATAAACATCAGGATCTCTACTATGTTAAGAAAAAGAAAAAAAGGAAAAAAATCAGACTATCTGGCAGAGTGGTCTGTGTTCTTGCGGGAAAGTAATCAAGTGGAAGTGAGTAGCTGCCATTGCTTTTAGAGCGACTGGGAAGACTCAGTTTTGTGGGAATAGCTCCATTTCTCCCCATCTGTATTTTAAAATGCTATTTGGCCTCTCTAGGAACTTGAGTTTGTGACTGCTGTCCTAAACGCTTGGATAAATGTGGAGTGTCCCGGACTGTCTCAGAATTCCTTTAAGATGTACAAGTAACATGTATCTAGTAACATCCTGAACTTGGTGTTACGGTGGTTACCAGACTTTAGATGTGAGAAGAGTGACATGGTCAGCTTCTGAGAAGTGAAGATTCCTTGATCAGTTGCTGGGGTTACTGAGTCAGCAGGTCTAGGGAAATCTACCTTTTTAAAAGACACTACAGATAATAGTGATGCATATGTTGTTTGTATCACATTTAGTGAAAACTTCTTGTGCCTCTTGGTCTCTGAAGTCAGACGTATCTTTGCCTTCACTGATGGAAATCAGCTCAATTTAAATAATAAGCATTTAAAGTATAAAGTCCTAGGTGTGGGCAAAACAAGCTCTTGTGCTGTGTTTTTTTTTTTTTTAAAGATTTTATTTATTTATTTGACAGAGATAGAGACAGCCAGCGAGAGAGGGAACACAAGCAGGGGGAGTGGGAGAGGAAGAAGCAGGCTCATAGCAGAGGACTGATGTGGGGCTCGATCCCATAACGCGGGGATCACACCCTGAGCCGAAGGCAGACGCTTAACCGCTGTGCCACCCAGGCGCCCCTTGTGCTGTGTTTTTTATCTGCATCATTATTAGGCACTTTGTGTATGCTATTTTGCCATGATAATAATTCTTGGATGAATACCCTTGTGATTCATCTTAAAAAAAAATGAAAACTCTGTGCTAACCAAATTTATTTAAGTTTATGTATGTCTGTATGTGTATGTGTGTATAAAATATCGATCAATCTTATTTTTTAAAACCTAATTCTGCTCAAACTAAATATGCTCATATATGTTAGCACGATAGGCTACTGCTCCCATTATCTATCATGAAAAAAGGTTAAACTTGGAAAATATTATACTTTTTCCATGTTGACTTGTTTCTCTTGATTTGGAAGAGGGTCTTACAATAGGTTTCCTTAGTATAGATAAAATAGTCTATCTGACTGGTCAAATAAGGGTGAAATTAAACTTTTTTCAATTATATCTGTAATTCCATAACCATTGTCACTTGCTCTTTGTGCCAAAACAAATGTAAGTGAGGTTTAATGAGATTCACCAGGTTATTACTGACGGTGTTTGTTTCTTTTATAATACATGACATCATTGGCAAGCTCAGAATTGATATGCTTGGATACTGAAAAGAATAGAACATTTCAATTTTATGTCAGACCTTTGCCTTAACTTTAGTAAAAAGTAACTGTTGAATTTTCTACTTAATCTCCTTGTGGGAAGCTTATGAATATTTTGGATTAATGATATGACTGTCATTCTCCTATAAAGGAATAACATTAGTTCAGGTTTACATGATGGCCTTTGTAATAACTTTCTTTCTCTTCCTGTGATTTTTGAGAATGTTATACATTTATAAAATGGACTCTTGACCTTTTATCTTCGCTTCTCAACTCTTACCTGATTTCTTTGGTCCACATCTCCGAGAACCATCCCAATTGAGGAATCAGTGTTTTATGGCTCACATTCTATGTTATTAGACACATGAATCACTTTGGTTTTATGACAAACTAATGGGACCATTGTTCCTATCCTTCAGAAGGTTGTTCTTCGGGGACCTTTTCAGTGTGGAGAAGAATGGAACAAGAAAATAAGATAGCTTCAAGCCTAATAATCAGAGGGCAGTGCAGCCCACAAGACTACCATTGTTTAATGTTTCAGCGCACTACAAGGTAGTCTGAGGAATTGCCAACTTATTATCATTATGGCCAATGATTAAATTCTATTTGAAGTTACAGCAAACTGGAAAAGAAGGATAGGTAAAAAGTGTGAGGAAGGGAATAAAACAAGGAGATTTCACCTTTAGATAGCTAGCAGAGGGCAGTGAGAGGTGATAATTAGCATTCTAATTTTATTGGCATAGATTTGCCTAAATTCTTTGTTTATCGTTCTAAACACAAACAACTTCAGGGAATTTAGTACTAATGTGTTACAAATGGCTCATTGAATTCCTTTTCCTTTCCTGCCCCAACCACTAAAGGCTTCTTGGAAAGAGGTAGAGAATCTCTCTTTTTTCAGTTTGTATTGTTTTCACTACAGAGAGAATTTTTAAATATAGGAAACCAGAGTAATTGAGTTGTACTCCCACCCACCCATCCACCACAACTCAATAAAATTGAGAGATTCCTTAAGTGCAGTGCTGTCTCCAAAGTCTCTGTACTTAGAAAATTTTTGGAGATTCCAACTAAATTTATTTGCAGGAAAAAGATAAATGGTTTTTTCTTTTTTAAGTTTTCGGGACTACATCAATATTTTTTTAATGGCAGCTTTTTGTTAGAAAAAGATGGTTTAGTTTGGTTTAGAATTTCACAAGTCCAATTAAATAAGTAAAAGTAACAGGAAAAAGTAATATGTCTCTTTCTTCCTCAGAGCAAAACTAGTTTATTTCAGGAAAAAAACAAAAAACACTAAACAGAGAAGGCAACAAAACAGAATTTTTATTTTTTTCTTTTTAAAGTGTAGTTTTTCAAGCATTCTTTCATAAACAGCCTACCATCTCTTCTACTCCCGATCAAAATCAAATTTACTTTTCTCTCCAGCTAATGACTTTCGGAGCGGCAGGCAGGCTATTTTTTGACACGGGATAATTAAGAAGAGCTGAATTGACTAATTGAGAGCTGTATTTTTGGTAAAGTACTAGTTAATAGTGACTTGGAAGTTTTGTCCTGGCTCTAGATTTAGAAAGAAATTAAAGTTATTACATTTCTTCTTTTTAATTTTGATTGACAGGCACAGTTGGGAAATACAGTTACAGTCAAGTAGTATAAGATTCCAAGTAAATCAAGAAAGGTTTGTTTGGAATTTCATGACAGCCCCTGATCAATGACTTGTACTGTCTATCAGTAAACTTTCTGGAGAGACTGGTCATCATTCATGGCCTTAATCTCCAGATGTGGTAGTAGCTCTATGCTGAGAACTAACGAGTCCGCAAATGCTCACCCGTCAACCACTGAGAATATGTGTGTGGGGAGCACCATAGAAATCACTGATCTGCATGAGTCTAGAGTGAATTGAGTTTGATGAACTCATTCTGGCCCAAGTGAAGAATTTAGCTGGTTGGTCTCTTACCTTTCAAAGTTATCAAAGCAAAATCTTCAAGTGACAGAGTTAGAAGTATTTTCTGTTAGGTTCTTTGGTGTATGTCTTTGTTTAGCACAAATTAGAAATGTCTTGATATTTGCAATTTCAATAAGCAAAGTTAACAGATTGATTCTCTCTCTAGTTTTAGAAAGTTATTCTCCATTTCTCTTCAGACTCGCGGTGAGGTCATTTATCTCTTCCCAAATGTGTACAAATGGGTAGCTCTCTGTTTATTCTGTTTGATTTCTCCTTTTATTCACTGGGACCATAACAAACAAATTATTATTTTTTATTTATTCAATCTTCCAGATAATGCATTTTGGACAGTAAAAATAATATCAGTTTGATATTCAGTTTGCACATAGGATTTCATGGCTGTCATGCCTGATTAGGGCAAAGACATTTCTTTCCCTTTGCCTTAAAACTACAGCAAATGCTGTGAGTCTTGAAGGACACTGAGGGTTCGTTCACACCCTTTCTAGGGAGAAAGATAGGCATCAATTGTCTGTTAGGGTATGACGTCTTACCAACCAATCAATAAATAATCAGGGTCCTTTAAGATATTACAAGCTATAATATTGAAAACAGAAATAGTTTAACAATATTAAATGAAGTAAGAAGATATGTCATAAAAGCCCATCATGTTCTATCCCTAAGCCAGAGCTCTTGATAAAACAAAAGGAAATTTGAATTTAGATGACTTTCAGGGTTTCTTGAATAACTCCTTTGAATCAACTTGTTCCTTGACTTGGGAGCTTTACCCACCTCACTCTGAACAATTTATTCTCTCAGGTAGTTTTATTTCTTCTTTCCGTGCAATTCAGCCCTACTCAACTTCCTTCATTTCTGGGTGGTGGGGGCGGGGATTTGTTCTTTTTCTAGAACTGCATAACAACTTTCATAAATAAGTAAATGATTTTATGAAGGGAGATCTTAATTAGAAGATGAACTTTCTATTTCTTCCTTTCCCTCTTCCTAGCAGGGAGATATTGTTAGAGAAAATTGGACAATATTTTAGAGATGAAAAGAGAATAAAGATCTATTGTTTTGAAGACTGGGCAAGTAGGAAAAGTAGGGCAAGTCTCTGGGTTGCATTTGTGAACCATTTTCTTCTCACTGAGATGCTTGACATCTACACAAAATAAGACAGTGGAATTGGCCAAGATTAAATGTAGGCTTTGCATTATCTGTGTTATGTCTCAATTTTCTTGCAAGAGTACTTTCTTTCCCCTCAGTAGTATTACTTGACCACAAACCGATTAGTGAATCCATACATATCCTCTTCTACATGAAACACTACAATGAAGATAATCATAGCCTTCACTTTGATCAGACATCAGGAGGCAGCTTGTTTATCCTGTATAGTATGTAAGAAAAAAAAATCAATACATGTTTTTCTGCTGTAGTATTTGGATATAATGTCCCCCCTAAACATTTCTGTCTTCATCCACCTATTATAGCTGCTTAAATCTCTTATAATGACTTATAGAAAAATGTTTCTTACTAGCTGTTTCTTTCTTAGTTTATCATGTTACCCAGTGTTGAGTAGAGTACCTTGATAAATATTTGTTCAACATACGAATCAATGCATTTGTTATATTACCAAGAATTCAACCTAATCTTAAATAACAGGAAGCATGTTGCCTTGCAATTGCTAATGACAGCTTTGGGATTGGAAAAAGAAGCCCCTGTTATATTCGGGCTTGTGATAGGTTTGCTTTCTTGTCTGAAACAGCCCAATGAGCTAGCAGGAATTGTTGGGGGTGGGAGAGGAGTAGCAGAGGGGTGAAGTGCTGTCTGCTCAGATTTTTAGAAATAGATTAGACAACTGTCTCTTCTTGTGTTTCAAGCAATTACCTGTCAGGTGTATATCAGCTGTGTTGTCAGGATTTTCTAGTGCATTAGTCGTTTGTCAATGATGATATCACAAAATGGGCAACCCCAGACTGAGTTTGTGGGTATAAAAGAGGTAAAGTAGACTTCACTAAGTGATGTTTGCAGCTAGGAGATTTAAGAGGAAAATGTGTGTGTGGTGAGAGAAAGAGGATAAAGGGAAAAGCAGTGCCTTCTGAGGGTTGTGTTAGTGTCTCACTTTGGGATTAGGGCTGGGAATCTGCCTCCCGCAATCTCTTTGTTTTTGTCCCCAGATTGGTGATTAACATTTGGTCTATATTTTATCAATAACTGCTTGAAGCATGGTGAGGGTTGTTTTTTTTTTTTTTAATTTTGAAGATTTTGTTTATTTGAGAGAGCGAGCACTAGTGGGGGCGGGGGGGGGAGGTGTGAGGGGGAGGAAGAAGCAGGTTCCCTGCTGAGCAGGGAGCCCTATTCTGGCCTTGATCCCAGAACCCTGGGATCATGACCTGAGCCAAAGGCAGACATTTAACTGACTGAGCCACCAAGGTGCCCCGAGGGTTTTCCTAATGGTTTTGCTAGTGGTTTGTGTCCCATGCTGTGGAGCTCATTCCATGACAAGGCATCGACTTTTAAGAAATTTCATTCAGTTTTTTACAACCTAGAGTCTTTATTGAATCAGTTCTGCATAATATCTTTAATGGTGGCCGTGAATCTCTGTCAGACACGTGGTAAGGAAAGACTTCTTGTCTTGATATTCTGATTTTTCCAGTTACTTTTGATTAATATTGACAGCTATATCTCAAAAGACATTTTGTTGCTTTTCAAAAAAATTTATAGTTCTAAATTAACTTCAGACCAGGGCACCTGGGCAGCTCAGTCAGTTACGCGCCCAGCTCTTGATTTCAGCTCAAGTCATGATCTCAGGGTCCTGGGAATGAGGCGCTCAGCAGGAAGTCTGCTTGTCTCCCTTTCCTTCTGCCTGTCGACCCTGCTCGCCTGCCCTCACTCTCTCTCTCAAATAAAGAAATCTAAAGACAAAACAAAAACCAGGTAACTTCAGACCACACAAGTGACTTTCCCTAGTATATCCTTTGACCTGTTGACTTAATCTTGGACTACGTTGAAATTCTTTGTCTTGAGAGTGTAAGGTTTCCATATTTAGATGCTCATCTTCCCAGGACACGCCAGAGCAGGTTTCTCTGCTTGAATCAGACTCCAAGGGTGGTTACTCTCAAGTAACCGGAGAGAGGGCCTCAGCTGCAGCTGTTCCTAATTAGCTCTTATTAGGTCTTCTGCTTCCCTGGAGGTTTCCAAATAGAAGGGGAGTTTAAAACATGAACAAAGAAGTGTTGTCAAGTCTTGGCTTTGCCCGTGAGATGTTTGATTCGGGGAAAATAATTCCTCAAGGCTTCCATTTCCTTATGTGTAGACAGTAAATGCTAGTTCCAGTGATAAATAAGACACTTCCTGTTGTATAAGTCTACGACTTCTGGGGCATTTATGTGGTTATAAGACCGCAAGCAGAGGTTTGCCTTTCCCTTGTCCATGGCTGTAAGTTAGCTTTCTTTTCCAGGGCACCAAGTGACTTACTATTTTTTTCTTAAACTGTCACTCTGGATCAGAATCTAAAAATTATTAGGATTTCGATAGATTCCTGTGCACCTGGAGAAGGGTCCGTATAACACCATGTAGGCTGGTGTGGTGTTGGTGTAGTATGTCTACTCCACCCAAGTTATTGACACAATTATTTACCCTGGAGAATTTTCAGTGGTTGTTCTGATCTAACAAACTTTCATGAATTAACTTCTCTTTTGATCTTCTCTACAATCTCAATTATCTACTTGTCAGTGACCTCCATATTGTAGATTGTATGAAGGTGTATTCCTAGACCTTATATAACCTAGGAACAAAGTGTTCCCATGGACCTCAGCCCTTCTCTGTTCCAGCAGCTTGCCTCAGCTGCTTCCCCTATGACTTCAAGTATTTCAGGCTTTTTACTTGGCAGTCCAATCTTAAGCAAGCTACATGGGGATTTGTTATCTCCAACTTCACAAAGCAGCATTCTTTGCTGCTTGCATCTGATACCTGACCACTGGGTATTGGTCTTAGATTGGTCCTTGTACTCTTGGTATATGTAGCAATATCCTCACTACCTCCCTTGTACTTTCCCCTCCCCTCTCCTTAAGATATCAACTTCCAATCCGAGTATAGTGTTATGCACACAATAAAGGTCATCGACGAGGTAGAAATATGTTCTTTTTATCCCATCAAGTGTGGCTTTGAGAGTTAAAAGGCAGACATTTTTCAAGGCTTAATTGCATAGATCTCAGCAGGCTAGAGAGGAGGCAGCAAGGTGGAAGAGCCCACAAAGCCAGAGGTTTAGAACTTACATGGAACACTTTCCTGACTTTCTCTCTGTCTCACTGGACTACTCTCCATAACTCTCTTACGAAATCTATAGACAGGAGACCTTTTCATCAATTTTTTTTTTTTTTTTTTTTTTTTTTTTTTTTTTTTTTTACTTCTAGGAAGCTACTCTGAGAAAGTCAAGGTCTCCAAGGAATATAGGAAACTATAGCTGAGAACTGAAGCAATATATGACCAAGAAGTCTTTTTTTTTTTCTTTCTGCAGTTCACAGCAAAATAAGGTATTTTAAAGAGATTAGAATTGGGGATGTGAACTCGCTCATAACAAAACATACAAAGTGGAAGAACTGCACACACCTGACAGTCTCCACATGTGCTTTATTATTTTTTATTTTTATTTTTTAAAGATTTTATTTGTTTATCTGACACAAAGAGAGACAGCCAGCGAGAGAGGGCACACAAGCAGAGGGAGAGGGAGAGGAAGAAGCAGGCTCCCAGGGGAGCATGGAGCCCAATGTGGAGCTGGATCCCAGGACCCTGGGATCATGCCTGGAGCCGGAGGCAGACACTTAATGACTAAGCCACCCAGGTGCCCCTCCATGTGTACTTTAACCTGAAGTTTGGTTGCCTGGATTTTTCAATTGTGTTAATGTCTCTTTTAAAATGCTGATGTTCCTGTTGCCTTTGGATCTATACAATTAGCGCAATTTTCCAAGAGCAAAGTAGGCGTGGATGTATTTCAATTGTTGTGTAAACGGCACATGGCACCTGGAAGTCGCTTTAGAAGTGCAGACGGGAAGGGGTCATTCTGCACCACTGTGTGTAGCAGAACGGATGACGTGCACGCACACGCTCCAAACCACAACAGATAGCGCTCTTTGTGTTCATACCTGTTCGATAGCGCTGTAGGGACCATCTAGTGTATTTATTCCTTTCACTACTATTGACTTGTCCTAACAGTCGACTAACCCATACCTACCAAGCCTTTGTTCGATGTTTGTCTTTTTTCTGAAAAAGCCTTGGGCATAGGACTAGAAATCAGTAATTGCAAATTTCTAATTCCTGACAGGTGGGGGGTTTACTTTCTCTGGCCTTTAACAGCCCATTTAGCCTCTCCAGCCTTTACCCATCAGCAAGATGTAAATAGCTGAGTTAATGTGAATAAAGGGCTTTGAAGATGAAAACTGCTCTGCACTGTCAGTGGCAGCAGAGCCTTTCTTCCTTTAGTGAAGAAACATTTATTGAACTTAGTGTCAATTCTGTGCAAAGCACTTTAGGGATCACAGTGATGTACAAGACAAGGTCCCTGTCCTCAAGGAGGGTCAGTCCCATCTTCATGACACCCAAACCTGAACTGGGAAGTCGTGACTAGTGAAACGTTGGGCTTGGTTAGCCATTGCACGACTGATCTTGGTTCTATCTTGCTGACACACATTTACCAAAGGAGATGCTAATTCCTTATCCACAGTTAAAAACTCAGACAGTAAGGTTTGTTTGTCAGTGAGAGTCAAAGGGATAGTCCTTGAAACACTAGCCTCTCGAGATGCTCCAGGACAAAAGTGTTAATGATTAATAAGGTCGGGAGAGAGCTGCATAAATACACTCTCTTAAAGATGTACAGTGAACATGCTTACGGCTTTTCAACTCAAACGGAGAAACACATTTTTGCAAATCTTATCTAATTTTACTCCATTGAATATTTATATCCAAATAATTAAAGAATCTTGCAAAATTGAATTGGGTTTCAGAGATGCCCAAATGATGCCTGAACATGGTTGCAAGAAGGCATAAGCTTCTGTTAATATGGGACCAATAAAGACATATTTAAGTTAAATGAATTGGGCAATGTTTATGCAAAAATATTTTGATCACTTTGGTATTAAACACTGTTAGTCTTTATTTCTGGAGAAGAATTGGCCAGGATCCCAAATCCCTGGATGCGCCACCAACTGCCTTCAGCTGCAGCCCCTCCTTTCAAGTCAACACGGGGAGGATGCACAGTGCAGGGCATCCCAAAGACCCCAGGAGATGATCAGTGGGTTCAATGCCCCTTTGGAGTTCATATGCTAAGTAGCCATGTAAATGGTTAATAATAAAACTGAAATGGATTCAACCAGAACTTCCTAAAGTTGTCCAACGCCAAAGTACTTTGTTGTTTTTGTTGGTTTGCTTTGGGATATTTTTCTATTCCACTGAGACAGCATATAGAACATATTAGATAACAGCATTCCTTGCAGCACACTTTGAAAACTAATTAAGTACAGGCTACTTTCTTTAATTTCTAGGCAGGGTTTTAACCCAAATCTTTTTTTTTTTTAAGATTTTATTTATTTATTTGAGACACAGAGAGAGAGCACAAGTGGGGTGAAGGGCAAAGGGAGAAGCAGACTCCCTGCTCAGCAGCGAGCCCGATGCGGGACTTGATCCTGGGACCGTGGGATCAGGACCTGAGCTGAAGGCAGCCACTTCACCAGCTGAGCCACCCAGGCACCCTTCACCCAGATCTTTTGCCTTTCTCCTGCTTGAGGAGCTGGATCAGTCTTCCCAGCTCTGAGAAAGTTACAGGGACGATGCATTCTATTTTTATGGATTGTTTCTTCCCATTTTTGCTCCTTCTGCTGAAAGCTCCACCTTGTGCTGTTTGCCTTCCACCATTTCCACAACAGCTTCTTTTGTGGGTGGAGCAAAGGAACTGAGGAGTGTTGCGGGCTCTCTTCGTAGATAGGAGTGAGTGTGCCATTAAGGATATCTTCCAGGTGGAAAAGTAAAAATCTTCACTTCTGGGCATTCAGGACAAGACTGAGAGGACACCAACAGAAAGAGTGGAGAGAATTGTGTGTGATCTTGGGACAACTTATTTGTATTTCTAAATCTTATTTTCCTTATCTCTACAGTGGGAATAGTAACTTGTTTATAGAGTTGGTATGAAAGAATAAATGAGACAACCTGCTTACTTATCATAGTATCTGGGATTTGTTGTTTGGAGTATTAACTCTGTATGGGAAATATAAATTATATTTAGTTTCATTTAATTTTCAGCTATAATTGTTTGGGGGTCAATTCAAATAAAAACATTAAAATTTAGTATGTAGACTTTCTCCCTAGCATTAAAATGAATATTTTTATTCATTTTATTTGAACTGTTCATGGCGTGGCTAGTTAAATATCTGGGTAACTATAGTATGTAATCCTGATGTGGCCCAAAATAGGCCCTCTCTTATTTTTGCTTGGCAGGCCCATAAAGACTATTTTTTACTTTTTATTTTTTTTATTTTTAAAGATTTTGTTTTTAAGTAATCACTACACATAACGTGGGGCTCGAACTCACAACCCTGAGATCAAGAATAGCGTGCTGTACAGACTGAGCCCACCAGGTGCCCCTGGTTTTTATTTTTTTTTAACCGAACTGATTAGTATCAACTTGGTTTTCATATTTCATTCCATGTCTCTGTACTTTAGAATTATTAATTTGGTGTTTATATCATGATGCATGGAGCATAGTTCATGAAACCTAGCAAATAGTTCAAGCAAAATAAATTTTTTCTTTAACTTGCTAGCTCTCCACCCTTTCTGGGTATCTGACAATTATTTTTATTTTTTTAAAGATTTTATTTATTTATTTGACAGAGAGAGACGGCCAGCGAGAGAGGGAACACAAGCAGGGGGAGTGGGAGAGGAAGAAGCAGGCTCATAGCGGAGGAGCCTGATGTGGGGCTCGAACCCAGAACACTGGGATCATGCCCTGAGCCGAAGGCAGCTGCTTAACCACTGTGCTACTCAGGTGCCCCTACTGACAATTATTTTTTAATATGAAATTCCTATATAAATTGGACTTTAATTTTCTACAAATCTTTTTCCTACATGGGAATAACTACCCTTTCATTATATTCCAGTAAGAATCTGTCAAGGCAGTATCTTTACCATCTTTACTTCGCTAAATTATGTGGAATTTTAGTAGGAGAATGCATGTGGAATAGTCAGAAAGGTATCCAGTTAGTCAGCTTACGCAAAGGTGGTAAGGGCTTTGAACAAAGAAAGCTGACTTTATTTTCCTCTAGTTTTGCGTAAGTAGGACTTCAATAAAAAGTGCTTTATTGTTCAAATAAATATTGTAAAACTGAGGTATTCAAATAAAATAATCTCCCTTGTTTGATTGGCTTTCTGTGCCATCAACTAAGGTGTCATCAAAGATATGGGTCTTCTTTCAGATTTACCACCTTGAGGATTAATTTGCTTCAGTTTGATTTGCTCTTCATGATAAATGTATTCATTGTTTTAAACTGTGTGCTTATTAAGAGTATTTGGATTTATTTTAGTTTTGTTTTAAAAGATTTTATTTATTTCAGAGAGAGGGAGAGAGCACACACAGGCAGGGTGGGGGGCAGAGGGAGAAGCAGACTCCCCCGTGGGGCTCTATACCAGGGCCCTGGGATCATGACCTGAGCCACAGGTGGACACTTAACTGACTGAGTCACCCAGGCACCCCAAGAGTATTCGGATTCAAATTCATGTTTTTCACGGCACTCTTTTGAGCATCAGAAATGCATGCAGAAAGCAGAACGAGAGTAATTTCACTCTGTGGCATCTATTTTATCTTCTTAAGAGGCGAATTATCCACATCTTCTTGGAGTGCCATCTGTATGAATATTTGTTGTTGAAACCCTGCCTTTCATTGCCCAAAGGCAGTGATGGTCAAGCTTCTGTTCACATACTTCCTGATGGTATTGTATTATTTAGGATTCTTTTTAATGCAAAACAGAGGAAATTTAATTCCACCTCGCTGAAGCATCACAGCAGTTGTATTAGCTAGGACTCCAGAAAAACTGGACCCAGGGGATGAAAGATGTCCTTATGACTCATTGTCTTTGTCCTTTTCTTTTTCCACATCTCTATGACCTGCCCTGGTACCACCAAGCTCACATCTGATCAGTTATGTTTTCTCAACTATAGCTCCATGTGCCAGGCAATGTCAAGCAAGACAAACATCCCAGTTCTCAAAGATATCTCTGCAAAGATATCTCAAAGATAGCAAAGTAACCTGGAATCTCAAAGATAGCAAAGTAACCTGGAACCTTTTGAAATATTGAATCAAGGTGCCATGTCTTCATTTTTTTTTTCTCTTACCAAGGTAACCAATCTTTCAGCCATTTTACATGTGGAATAGCGATGAAAGGAGGAATACATGATGAAAGGATAAGAATGAAGAATAAAAGCCAAAAGTTAATGAAGGGACATTCCTTTTATGAGGTTCATCTCTGCTTGGTGCTCCTTGGCGTGTTTAAAAGCCCTTCTCCATCAGGCCAAACTTAAGACTGCTCTTTTCTCTGCTGACCCTTTTTCTTTTGCTTCATATCTTATCTGATCTTTATTATACCTAGAAGAAAATGTGAGAGGGTATTTTACTCTGATTTAAGACTTAGAGGCTATTTCTAATAGGTTCAAGAGCAAAGTAGCATACAAGCTTTCGTATTTATTTATTTCATTGTGTTCTGTAGCATAGTCATAAGACTTCCTGGTCTTACTCTCCTCCAGTTCTTGTACCTCCGAATATATTGACAGATATGTGAGAAGGAGTGTAGTAAGGTATCTCGGAAAGAAGACATATGAAAACAGTAACATATTGCCAGTTTTCCATGGAACCTTGGTGATGATATGAAAGTAGCTGAGGAGATACTGGTAAATCTCAGAAAATCCAACTCTGAGTAACTCAAATAGCTAGGCAAATTTTATTCAAGACCAAAATATTTTTCACCGTCCTATTTTAAGTGACAAAAAATTCCATCCCATTACAGGCAGGTGTGGAATTTTGAAAATTTTTAGGTCATTTACGATTTAATAATGCTTTGAGTTTTGTACTTTTTGTTTTGTCTTGTTTTGAATTTAGAGCAGTGTGCGGTACAAAGGTAAAGTGAGCATTAAATAAAATGTGTGTGCGTGTGTGTGTGTGTGTGTGTGTGTCTGTTACTTTACCTTGCCCTTTTAAGATTCCCCCCATGTCTTGGTTCAGATTCAGTTATTGTCATATGTTCAGTTGATAGGCTCTGATTCCCATTATCTTCCCAGTGGATGGAGGAACCAAGAGTGACTGGGGAACTGCAAAGCAGAGCTATTAAATTTATATTTACTGCTAATCATTTCAACTCCTGGCAGACAGCCTAATTGCTAGCACAAAGAGTATGCTCATGAGAATCATGGTCATATAACTTGCCCAGTGACTTTCAGTAAGATACATGGCTTGTGAAAGCTCTTGGCTTATTGAGAGAGTAAATATTATTGCAGCTTGAGTTTCCTTGTGCTGTTTCCAACTCAGGATTTATTAAATATAATTTAATGAAATATCTAATTTAAAGAGATGAAGCAAAATGTGATTAGTAGTTTCCCATCCTGTCTTTTTGGGATGGGCAGCAATGCATAAGCTCCTCAAAAGACCAGAAACTAATCTAGGGCTTTTTCTATGCATAGTTTGCATTAATGTTAATGACTTTTTCTGGGCATAGTTTCTATTAATGTTAATGAGATGCACTCTTGAAGAAAAGAAAAGGAAAAGAGAAAAGAAAACTGGTCTCCATTTGCTTCAAGTATTTTCCAGTGTAGCTCGAGGATGAACTTGTAGTGATAAAATATACTGACTCCAAAGACTGGGAATTATTCACCTCCTACTTTCGTTTTCATTCTGTCTTAGCTTTTCTAAAATTGTATTTCTGGAAATCTATAGAAGATACAACTATCTCCGTTGTCTCAGCAGTGGCAACTGTTTACTTCAACCAAGATTACCCGCATTTAGTGTATTACGTGACAATTTTTCTTTTATCTGCAGAACTGCACCAGTAGCTACCACTTAACCAGATCTTATGCTGTAAGTGATGCAACAATACTTAACTATGAAGGAAGGGGAATTATAGTCTGGAAAAAAAGACAAAGTTGTTTTTCTTGATATTTAGTCAAGGTCAACCAAACGTCTGCAGGGAAAGAGCAATATTCTCACACAAGCTGCATGCTTAATATGTCAATTTTTATAATAATGTTTAATGTGTTAATGTTTTTGTCTATGTTTACAATGCTGCCTAGTGGCAGCCTTTTAAGAGTCAGTCCAGGCACCAAAATGGATCAAGTACATTTTTATTCTAAACACTGTAATTTCCGTTCCTTTGCTATTGTTCTTTTGCTCTGTTCTGTTCTGTTGTCTCTAGAAGAAACCAATATTTTTCCTAATGGAGTAAATAGGTCACTCAAAAGTCACTCATAATTTTCCAAAACAAATAACTACCCTTGTTTAGAAAAATCTTAGCTTATACCACAGAAAAGCATACACACAGACATGCAGACACACACAGACACGCATACACAAATGAATAGATTGAACTTCTTCAAAAAGCTCACTTCCAAAAAGTATCCAGGTTCTCTTATATTATCCTGGCATGAGTGTGGGCTTATGTGTATTTGTGTTAAACTCTGTGGGCATTTTTCCATTTTCTTTTCTTTAATTTTCTTTATTGCTAATTTTCATCCCATCTGTAACTTGGTATTCACGTCCCTAGATCAGCATATAAATGAGAATTTCATTAACTTTAAAGCTTAACTGTAACCAAAAATATTAATATTAAAGCCAGAATCTTAGTTAATATGTTTTTTATGGAAAAAGGCACGATTTTTCCTCTCTTTCTTGTCACTGGGTTGTCCCAGTTTCATCTGTCTTTTCAGTTTCTGGCTCAGTCTGAAAAAATGTCTTGAAAGAGAAATAGCTAGATCCCTGTTATCCCCAGGATTTCATATCCTGTCAGCCCTTGCTCTGGTGCAAGGCCAGACATCTAATCCTTATGCTTAAAGGCACATGGGAGAGAAAACTCTGTAAATACAAGTCGGTGCTACTAAGAGATTTTAAACGAAAAAAGAAGATAATGTAGATTTTATTCAAGTGTGCTAATTTTACATTCAAATGCTACTACTGAAATTTAGGACTGCTGAGAATCAACATTGTGATTTGATGGTTAATGTTGCTGCCACATTTTCAATAAATCAGACATTGATTATAGCCCGATTACAGACACTGATACTGTGCGGAGTATTCAGAAGAATATAAAGGAGTATAGGCAGTTCCAATATTTGTATTAACCTATATATATGCACAAATAACAACAGCACGTTGTTCTGAATATTGCTAAAGACAGTAAATGATTGATAAATGTATGATGAGTCATGAATCGATGGTTGAATAAATTCAAAGGAGCTAAAGAATTTCTAGATGCTAAGGTCACTGTGAGAGATTATGAAAGGGTCTTTGAGGAATGTCTTAAGACCAAAATTATAGTAATGGGAGGGAAAGATCGATTTCACACATTTTAAGGTAAATTTGGTATACATTTACTCACAAAAGCATTATAAATAATAATATGTATGATTTCTATCATAAGACATTCTAGAAAAGGCAGAACTATAGGGAGAAAAATCTGGTGAATGGTTGTCAGGGACTAGGGGAGAGGGTCAGAGGAGGGGAAAAACAATAAAGTTTTTGAAATACATTCTTTGTTGTGCTAGTAGGCACTGCGCCTATAAGAAAGAATGCCTGCCTTAAAAGATCTTATTATCTAATTTGGTAAATTAATCCAAATTAATGTGCGTGGTTACTGTAGTAAAGGGGAAGAGCAATAAATTGAGATTTAGGCATGGTGGATTCTGTTGCTCTCTTGGGTAAATTGCTTACCTTATGTCAGCCTGTCTTTCCACCCAGTATAGTAATAGATTGACCAGTAGATGAATTCTGAGGTCACTTTCGGTTCTAAAGATTTATGGGCCTATTATTTTGGTCTGGTTCCATGTGTTAACAATAAGCAGAAGTAGCTTGCTTGAGAAACCACCTATAATCTATACTGAGATATCATAAAGTACATGAAGAATGATGTTCAGAGTGCAGACAATGTAAGCACAAAATAACTTAGATTCAACTCCAAGTTTCAGTTGCCTGTTTAAGACAATCGGTGACCACAGGAGCGCAGAATTTAGTTTGGGAAATATTACATCCAGTATTTTTATTAGGGTCAAGTGTGGCCATCATTGTCAACCTTCAGTCTACCTTCATGGTCTGCCAGCAGCATTTTACATGGATGAATATTCTGCAAAATATTTTTTTCACTTGGTTTCTAGAACCACACACTTTTCTCTGATTGCTTCTTCATTGGCTCCTCCTGATCTTTAATTATTAGAGAACCCTAGACCTGAGTCTTAGAGTTGAGGCTCTTCTCTTTTCTATTTATACCACTCCTCAGGACCCCAGTCTCTCTCATGACATAAATAACATCTGTATGTGACACTTTCAATTTTTATCTCTAGATCTAGACTTATATCCCCAATTTACTACCCAATCCTGTACAAGCATTAGTTGTCAAAAATTAATCTGATATTCCTCTCAAAATATACTCCTTCTATATTATCTATCTCAAATGATGGCGCGCCATACTTATTGTTGCTTTTTCCAAAAACATTGAGGTCATCTTGAGTTCTTTCTTTATCCCACATCTAATCTGACAGCAAATTTTGTTGGCTCTACCTTAATATGATTTGATTATAATTAAAATGTAATAGAAATTTAACCATCTCTCACTCTTTGGCCTACTAAGTTTTCTCTGTCCTTCAGCCTGTTCCCGAAGAAGCTAAGAATGATCTTTCCAAAATTTAAATCACATTATATCAGTTGTCCACTTAAAATCCCCCACATACCACTATCCATATCACCCAGAGTAAAATCCAAAATTCTTCCACTGACTTGTAAGTTCCTATATGATTTTATGATCCCCCCACACACATAAGCACTTCTTTACCTCCTAATTACTTTATTCCAGCCACTCTGCCTCTTCCAACATGCCATATTTGCTTCCGCCTCCTAGCCTTTGTATGTGATCTTTCCTTTGCCCAGAACCCTTTTCTTCCAGGTGCTCACAAGGTTCTTTACCTGATACCTGTGATCTTTATAAGGTCTCCTTTCAGTAAGGCACTCTCTTGCCACTGTGTTTTTCAGTGCTACCCACTTACACTTCCTCTTCTCCTTTCTTGTTTTATTTTCCTACCAGATCAGGCAGCGTATATTTCATGTATTTATCTAAGTTACTTTGTTTCCCCATTCTAGAATGAAAGCAATAGGAGGCCAGAGGTTTTGCCTTTTGTTGTTATTATTTTCTTTCCAAATTCAATAAGAAATATCTGATTTCTCAAGAACATAATGGATGCCATCTTTGGCAACTGAAAGAGAATCTTTGCCCTAAAAAGTGTTGTGAAACACACCCAGAACAAGCAATCTGCTGCTAGCTGTTCCAACGCACACCTCTCCCACTTGAGCAGGTCATGTCAGATGAAATTAAAATGCCTTCACAATAGCCAAACAGGAAGAACAAAGCTCCGTGTTTTGTGAAAATAGCAAGTGGGGAAGGGATTGCAGTTCACATGGGTGACCTCTAGGACCCTGGAAAAAGAACTTTTTGCCAGGCTGCTTGAGATAATTAGCATAGTCAAGTGTCAAGCATTGCTGCGGACCACATCAATACAACTCCTCAAGGAGGCGTCTTTACTTGGAAAAATTAGCCTTTCCTCTCCAAAAGTACTGAAAAGACCTCCTCCTCCAGCCTCTGGTGAGGATCTGAGCTTCTCCATTATCACACCTAGTAACAGAAGAGAAGGTACTTCGATTCATTGTCACATTCAGATAAGTGAAGAAAGAAACTTCTCAACAAGTGTGAATAGATTTTGGTAAACAATGGAATTTTTTTTTGAAGGGATATTTATACAGCACGTGTATCTGCTCTCGTGCATCCTGGCTCTCTAGACTGGGAGGCCTGCCTTCACTTGTGTTCAGCATACGTTATCACCAAGCAGGATTTTTATGAAAATTCAGTGACTGTACCACTTCCTCTCCAAAGATGTTTCAGGAGATTCTGTAAAGAAAATTGCCTTCACCGACTTTGTTTGTCTAATACATGCTGCTCCATTTCATATGAAACGTTGTTTCGTATTGCACTGTAAGTAACTCAGTTTTATTGACCTTTGGCAGTCTTTAGGAAAGGTCTCTTTTTTGTGGTTTACTTTAGATTTAGTTTAAGTACATCAATGATTCAATCTCACTAAGCCTTAATAAGAAAGCACTAAGATGTTTTCTTCCTTTCCAATCGAAAGAATCAGTCTGTATCCCTCAGATTTGCACCTTACTTATACTCTCTTCAATAAGAAGCTTTTATTCTGAGCCACAAGCAAAGTGTTTAAGATATTTTGAAACACAGCCAAGAAGGTTTAAATTCAAGTTCTACCACTGGCTGCTGTATGATCTTGGCGAAATCCTCTGTAACTTAGTTTCATCATCAAGAAAATGGGGATTATTACACTATTTAGTTATTGTGAGGTTTCAATGAGTTAGGTATGCTGTGGTTAATAAATGTTAACTCCTGTTATTACCACACTCCAAGTTCAAATATCAGCAGTTCATCGATGCACGCTTAGTCATTGGATCTTATGGAGTGATCAGTAGCTTACCCAAAATTCCCTTAAAACTAATGGAAATACAGGTTTTGTGGCATTAGGGAAGACAGAATAAGTGAAAGGTTTTGTTTAAAAATTCATAAAAGGACTAGTTTTACATAACCTACACTGAATCTGTGTTATAATAAATTCCAAATGGGACAATATTTAAGGAAAACAGAGAATATGTATTATTATTAAATCAATAAATTCAATGACCTTATGAAATATACATTCATGTTTAAATAACAAGTGAAGACAGTGGGAATCGGTGTTCACACTGCCATTTCACATTGTGGATAGCATGTATCTCTATTACATAACAGAGACATAATTTAAAAAATAATTTTTAAAGTTGTAAGGATGAATTTTTTTTTGTTTTTGCTTTTTTAAAGATTTTTTATTTATTTGAGAGAGAGTGTACAAACACAAGTAGGGGGTGGGGCAGAGGCAGAGGGAGAAGCAAACTCCCCACTGAGCAGGGAGCCCAATTTGGGGCTCCATCCCAGGACCTGGAGATCATGACCTGAGCCGAAGGCAGATGCTTAACCAACTGAGCCACCCAGGCACCCCAAGGATGAAATTTTAAAGATTTATTTATTTATCTTAGAGACAGAGGGTGTGGGGGAGGGGCAGAAAGAAAGAATCTCAAGCAGACTCCCCACTGAGCACAGAGCCTGTTGCAAGGCTCTATCTCAAGACTCTGAGATCATGACCTGAGCTGAAATCAAGAGTCAGATGTTTAACCCACTGAGCCACCCAGGAGCCCTATCAGGATAAATTTAAGTTAATATGTTTATCCCTAAAAATAAACGATAAACAGTGTTGTGGATAATAGTTTGCTAGTATCTAGTTCCTATACATAGGTTCTATATTTAGCCATAACATGTATGTGTGCATGTATGCTTCGAGTGCATGTGTGTGCACTTGAGTCCTTGAACATTTTCCAGAGTCTTAATCATATTTTAGAAAGATGTGTAATACTAATGTATATTTATTTTTAACCTCGAGATTTTGTTGATATTTTCTTCTACCTCATATGTGTTTTGTTTGAAAATACTCTGCAAGTCAGAATGCACTGAGGTTACATTTAAGTGAGAAACAGAGAAAGTCAGAATAATTTCAAACATAATATTAAGTTGTCTTTGCTTTTACGCTTTATTGTTGGCTTCTTGATCAACAATAGAACAGGAATCTATTAACAATTGCTCCAAGCAGAACATACAATGGATTCCAGAGAACTCATTGTGTGCACATGTTAAAAATATGAGGCCCTTTCGTTCACAGAACCGAAAACATGTTTCTAAAATGTCTTTCTGCAATACTTATGGGAATGCATATTTTGTATCATTTTTGTCAAATGCTAGTGGAAAAGTTTAAAAAGAACAAACCAAATACAAAAATGACTCAAGTAAATATAGGAAAATGGCACTAAAATATATTGGTTAGGTGGCAGTCGCAAATTGATATGTGAGCTAGAAGGCTTTATAATATATCCATGTATTTTAGTTCCTTTTGCCTTATTAGTTGAATTAGGATTTTATAACAAAATCTCCTGAGATAGGATTACACTCTTTTACTATATTTGCCGCTCAACCTGGACAAGACACTTTCTGAATTTTACATTCAAATGATAGCTATTTTAAAGAATGAACCTCCTCTTTCAACCTTTCTCTGTTTACAGTAAGATTTCCTGTCTCCCTAATCCCTGCCACAGGCTTTACACATGACAAAGAAAAGCCAGGATAAAGGACAAGAAGAAACTGGCAATTTCTTTGGGGGCTTTTTAGAAGGATTTACAACCACACTTAATTGTGACTTCTGCTTCTGTTTCCCACATAAAAGAAAGCCCAAGGTGTCTACCTTGGAAAAGTGTCCTGTGACAAAAATCAATGAATTTTGATTTTTTATTCTTAAGAACTTTTTTTTCAGCACACCCACCCTTCAAAAAAAAAAAAAAAACCCCACAAAAAACATAATGTTTAGAAATTCTAACAAAGCATAACCTAGAAATAAGATGTTGTAGTGGCTCCTTCTGGATGAAGTTCGGATATGCTAATTCTCAAATTACTATGTGAAAAGATTCTAACCTGGATTGGGTGAGCATCATGAAACTCTCTGTGTCACAGAGACATGAGGCATCTGTTCTGAGCCTGCTGGCAAATATAAATCTAAAGCTATTAGAGTCTGTGAGACCAACTAAAAATGACAGGTGAGCATACAGGTATTGTACCTTTTGTGATGCAGCCTTTTCCCAAACAAAAATTAATCTGGCTTTAAATGGCCATAGAAATCCTTCCTACTGGTGAATTAGACTTTTGTTCAGCATTCCATCCAGACTTAGGTTCAAAGAAAGCTTTGACTGATGTCTGTCCTTGATTACGTCATGATCCATTTTACAGCCAGTGGAAGCAAAATGTGAACATGTGACTCAGTAACCACTAAGTCCATTGGGACCCCCAGATTTCTTGAGATCAGTATCTCAGTACGTCACTACTACAGTTTCTAAAAAGAGTTAGGGAATCTGCTTTTGAATTTGATGAAAACAAAATCAAACACTAGAGCCACACTCTCTATTTTTGTTCAGCTACTTTTAAAAGCTAGAGAAAGGAAAATTTATTTAGAAGACACCCTCTTTTATTGCAATTTTTCTCCAGCTGAAAAATTCACCAATTAGAGTATCATAGTCAAATTGCTATTCCATTTTTTGTCTCAAAGAAAGAAAGAATGAAAGAAAGAAAATATTTAATATGCTCCACCTCTAATCTTAGGAAGCTAGAGCAAGGGGGGGGGGAGTTGCATATAATTTACATTCATATTATTTAAAGATTTCTTTAAAACATTGTTCCTATCCATCAAACTTCTGTATACATTATATCTTGCGACTCAAGGCGTGCTCTGTGGACTGGCAGTATCATCATAACCTGGGAGCTTAAGAGAAATTTAAAATCTCAAGACCCACCCCAGATCTACTGAATCAGGATGTCCTTTTTAACAAGATCTCAGATGACTCATAAACACAGTAAAGTTTGAGAATCCTTACCCGACTGTCTTCTTTTTTAGTATCTTCATGCAGGGACATATTCTGTTGAGTATAACACAAAGACTTTACTTTTGCATTTTCCCATAAATACCTTTACCTTCAGGTTAATTTGCTAAATCACAGTCATTCTCTGGGAAGTTGGCTGCCCTAATGTGTGTTTCCTACAGCAGAAGAAAGAACACCTAGGTCTTTCTTGAATTTCTTTCTTTCTTTTTTCCCCCCAGCATATACTTATAGCAAAGACCCTGCCAATGCTGTAGAGTTTAGACAATACTGTAAAAAAGTAATTACGTTAAATTTCTTAGCGGTAGACGCCGTGGGCCGATTCTAGTATTTTTCACAGCAGGAATTCTGGTGAGTGTATCTTATGTATTTTTGTCACGTTCTTGTCCAAATTCACAGGTGAAAAAGATTTTTTTTTTTTTCCTGACAGCCTGAGGCTTTATGATTTGGCTCACTGAATCAGTGAGAAGTACTCATTGAAACTCTTCTGGTACTGAGACATGTACACTAGTCTATTACTTATACTATCTAAAGCAGATTGTTCTTTTTTTGAGCCACATAACAAGACATAATTTTTGGAAGAAGGTGTAATCACTGAACACTTGCTCCTATAATCCATCTTAACTTTGTATTTGTCTATACTGATTACATCCTGAATTAAATATATATTTTTAAATACTGTCTTCTTTCAAACTCAGATGTATGCTGCACATAAATTTTATTTTGCTTACTCAGTTTATGCTTGTGTTTAAATTATGGATTGAGTAGCAGGGTATGGAAAATCTTCCTCTTGGCTCTCTTTATTCCCCTCATCTTCAGGTTCAAAGATTTTCATGGGAACCCCTAATAATTTTGTAATTAAAAAGTGGCTGTTATTTTGCACAACACTTTGGGAATTTTGCTGACTGAAAAGAACTGTATAAATTTAACTGGAGTTTATTGTTTTATGATCCTCAGTTTTCAATGTGAAAGCAGCAGGGTATGAGCTGACACTGTTTCAAGGTATATCTGCTTTCAGTTCTTATTTTCTTGTCCAAACAGGTTCTTTTTTTTTTTTTTTAAAGATTTTATTTATTTATTCGACAGAAATAGAGACAGCCAGCTAGAGAGGGAACACAAGCAGGGGGAGTGGGAGAGGAAGAAACAGGCTCACAGCAGAAGAGCCTGATGTGGGGCTCTCCCATAACGCCGGGATCACGCCCTGAGCCGAAGGCAGACGCTTAACCGCTGTGCCACCCAGGCGCCCCCAAACAGGTTCTGATAAAAATAATCACAAAGGAATATTTTGAAAATGTCTGCTACTTTTATTTCCAAGGCTTTTCATGAACACATACATTAAACACATAATGGGGACACACACACACACACACACACACACACACAGATGATTTTCTGTTCTTTTTGTGACTCAATTCAGAAAATCATGAAAATGGTTAGTTTCTCTTAACATCCCACCAACTCTCAGGGCCCGCCACTCACATCCCCATGAGATATCAGAAAGGTGCGGGAATTTGTAAGTCCTTTTTGGTAGGAGGTATCACAGGAAAAGAACAGTACCAAGTCACAAATATTGAAGACAAGGTAGCCTTAATCGATAGCATTAGCTACCATCCTGTATTTGAGAAAAGGCCATTAACACTAATACTACAAAATGCCTGAAATCACCATTGTTCGATTTGCCTGAAAATATTTAGAAATGTCAGTGTCAGGGAAGTGGGGTAGAGGAAGAGGATTTTGCCTGTTCCTCAGAAGAGTAGAGGCAAAGATTTTTCTTGCTTTATTAAGCCCTACATCTGTACATATTCAAGCCCTCCACTTTTAGATATGCAAGCAATTTTGGTGACTTATTTTGAGAATCCTTATTTTGAGTGTCCTTTTTCAGTTGTGATCTGACCCCAGTGAAATCTCCAGAGAGTTTGGGAAATGCTTTCCAGGTTTAATCTTTGACTTCTATATTAGGATATATGATTTCTTCTCATTGCAATTTTTCCCCACCTTCTTCCCCAAACATAAACAAAAGCTTTAATTGATAATTTGTTGTGTTTCTTAACTGCTGACTTAGCACTTTAGGTTTTATCTCCAATTATCCCTATGAGGTTCAGATAATAACTAACTTCACTGAGTTTTTCCAGCTTCCCAAAGTCATTTATTAGAGCCTGCAGTACCATGTCATAAATCTTTCCGATAAACTTCAATTGCTGTAGTCAAGCCAGTGGAAGATCAACAAAAATTGTGCAGCTTTTGAGAGCACCCCAGCAAGAGGTGCAAGCAATTATTTCTTCAGCCTGCAATGTGTTTGCCTTATATTAAAAATTGTTAGTCACAATAACACAGAGATTGAGCTTTGGGAGAATTTCAAGCTATGTCTTCAGGCACATTTGGAAAGGTTCAAAAATCAATTAGGCAAGAAATCTAACTACTAGTATTAAAAAGATAGCAAATGTAATTGCTTAGCCCCAAGACTGACCTGTGAAAAATTATTTTTCCTTATTAAGCCTTCTTAATAAGACAGACTGTTTATAAATTGAATATAAATATATATATATATATGTATATAATTCTGATGTAATAGGAAGACTACTACCACTGTTTATATTGGACATACACTAGTAGTATTGAAGAAATATTAAATAAAAATAAATGAAGCATAAAGCTGTCTAGATTGCAAGATTTCCAGAAGTGAATCTAACTTCTTCCATCTCGTTTGCCCTTCTTGTTGCATTTGTCCACCTGATTTCTCCTTTTTCTTCAAGACAGGTAGTGTAGGGTAACGGTTAACCCCAGACTATGCAGTCAGACAGGCCTAGATTGATATACTGCTTATTGCCTACACTAGTTGTGTGAGCTTGAGAAAGTTATTGAACATTGTAAGTCTCAGGCCATAAACAAAATGGAGCTAATAATGGTACTTCCCCCATTGGGTGGTTGTAGGGATCAAATGAGAAAGTGCATATAAACTGGTTTGACCATGCCAGGATAAAAATTAGTCCTCAAGGAATATTGATTCTTGTTGGTATTATCTCAATCTGGGTGAACTCCTAGGCACCTCAGAAATTTATTTCTTCTGTGGTCCTACTGTTTTTTTTTTCTAATCAGTGTTTATATATATAACATACATATTTTAATAGATTTTAATTTTTAGAACAGTTTTGAGGTTCACAATAAAATCGAATGGAAGGTACAGAGATTTCCTCTATACTCTACACATGTATACCCTTCCCCTTTATAAACATCTCTCACTCTAGTGGTACATTTCTTAGAGCCAATGAACCTCTACTGACACATCATTATCACTTACAGTCCATACTTTACATTAGGGTCTCTTGTTTTGGCAAATGTATAATGACATGTATCTGCTATTATTATATCACAGAGTTTGCACTGCCTTAAAAATGCCCTGTGTTCTGCCTGTTGATTCCTCCTCTACCCCCAGATCCTGATAACCACTGATCCTTTTACTGTCTCCATAGTTTTGACTTTTCCAGAATGTCATACAGTTGGAATCATACAGTGTACAGCCTTTTCGTATTGGCTTCTCTTACATAGTAACATACATGTACAGTTTCTCAATATGTTTTCATGGTTTCTTTTTAGCACTGAATAATATTCCATTGTCTGGATAGTACTACAGTTTATCTGTTTAATAAACTGCGTTGCTTCCAAGTTTGGGCAATTATGAATAAAGCTGCTGTAAACATCCGTGTGCAGCTTTTGTGTGGACATGTTTTCAGCTTATTTGGTTAAATACCAGGGAACCCAATTGTTGGATCATATGGTAAGAATACGCTTAGGTTTTTTAAAAAACTGCCAAGCCATCTACCAAAGTGGCTATACCGTTTTCCATTCCCACCAGCAATGAGTAAGAGTTCATTTTGCTTCCCATCCTCACCAGTATTTGGTGTTGTCATTGTTCTGGATTTCGGCCATTCTATGAGGTGTGTAGTGGCATCTCGTTGTTGTCGTAATTTGCAGCAATGACATATGATGTGGAGCGTCGTTTTATATGCTTATTTGCCATCTGTGGATCTTCTTTGGCAACGTGTCTGTTCAGGTCTTTGGAGTATTTTTTAATCTGATAGTTTGCTTTTGTATCGATGAGTTTTAAGAGTTTACTGTACATTTTGGAATAAACGTTGTTTATCAGATATGTTTTTTGCAAATATTTTCTCCCAGTCAGTGACATACTTTTTAATACCAGTAATAGAGTTCAGTCTGTGTATTTCTCACATTGATATGTCAGTACTTTATATACCTTCAAAAATAGGAAACAGACCCTGAGTTTGTTCTGTATCCTCAATAGTACCTGTCTAGTCCTTTGCATGATGGAGATACTGAATAATGATTAATTGACCAATTGAATGATAAATATCTAGTGGAAGTCATTTCAGTGTACTGACACCCCAAATTAAGGAGTTTTACAAAAGCACCCAAGACTAGTGGTAATAGGTGAGGCCTGATAGAAATTATATGATCCTTCTCATGCATCAATTTTTAGCATATTAAGATAGATTGTAAATGTGTATCAAGGATAAAGGAAATCATAAAAAGATTATCCTAGAATCAGATTTAAATTTTCCAAAGGCTTTTCAGAGAGAGACTTATGGATAGATCATTTGTATTGGCAGAATTATGGCCACTGGATTATAGAACAGATGTCAAAGAGGCAAGTTATGAGTGATCTTTTTGGGTACAGATTTTAAAACTTCTGTGAAAAAATAATACCATAGCAATGGTGAAAAGTAGACACTAATTCATTCAAAAATATTTTGAGTGTCTACTACATGCTGAGGCATTGTGTATCAGCCAAAGGTCAAGTTGATATAGATGTACCCAAAAAGCTTTATAAAGTAGGAGGACAGAAGAGTCATACACACAGATAATTATGGTACTTGGTAATTATGTGTAATAGTATATGCAAAATCAGGAGAGCAAGAAATTAATTTTGGCTTGGGAAGGGAATCATTGACTCATCTAACTGGTTTTTATTAAGCACCTACTATGGTTCAATTTCCATGCCAGATAATGGGCTTCAGGGTTGAGTTGCAAAAACCCCATTACTTCAAGATCCACATTGTGCAGGAATCAGGTCCAAGGGTAGGGAGAGACTCTCAAGGAAGGTAGAGAAAGACTCTCAAGGAAGACATTTTAGAAAAGGTGGCATTTGGACTTGGCATCAAAGGAGTGCTAGGCTTTGGGTATTTGGAGGTGTGAGTAGGTGTGAGTGATGAGAGGGGAAGCACACTTGGCATAGGCACTTGACTGTTGCACATTCAAAAAACCAAAGAATCTGTGAATTCTTGATTTCTTTTGATGATCATTTTATATCTAGGAATGTATTGTTAATATACAAGTAATAGATTATGTTTATTGAGAACTTACTTTGACCTAGACATTATTTTAAACACTTCCCTTTTTTTTTTTTTTTTTTTGAAAGCTCATGTAATCCCTGCTAGATCTCTGGGCCAGGTTTGATACTTATTCCCAATTTTAGTAAAGGAAAAAATGGCTTGCCTCACGTGGGACTGGGGCACACCTGCAGGCACATTTGGTGCTGAATTCTACACTGCTCATCAAAGCCATGGCAAAGCTCTTGAAGCCTCTCAGGATTCTGTCTCCACCAAAGAGTTCACAGCTCAAAATATTTTAAAAGGGTATTTTGAAAGATGCTTGCAAAGACAAAAATGTTATGAGAGAGAGAGAGAGATTGTTCTGAGCCAGTAAATATAGACTTATCAAGTCTAAAGTTAGAACAAGAAGGGTCTTGTGTAACATGGGTTTGCTTTTGTTTTCTGGAAAATGATGGACAAGGAGGGGAGCTGCTTGGCTGAGAGGATGTAATGATGGGAAGAGAGAAAGCGAAGTTGTCTGGCTCCTGTTTAGATTTCGTCTTTCCATCAAACAGGATGATACAATAGAAAGGATAATATAAATCTGAGGAAGTTTAAGCCCAAAATAAACAAGAGCATTAGTGTTTTCAGACAGCAGAGCTGGAAGGGAGTATTTTAGATGAAGAAAAATGTTTGAGCAAAAATAACACAGGTGGAATATCTGGAGGGGGTGGTAAAGTCCTATAATTTCAATTTGAAATCTGTAAGAATAAATATAGGAAAGGTATCTAGCTAATGAACAGTGTGCACAGGTCTGAGAATTTCAGTCTACTAAATGCTCATACCTGCAACTAGTGAGCATGGCTATTAAAAAAAAAAACCCAGACAATATTGATGGAAGAATAATTCCTTAATGAAGGAAGATAGTGCACTGTTGAGCACCCGTCTTATGTATTGCATTTAAGTCAATGTACTGTGTTAAGGTCCTTGAGAATCCAAGTTTATTAACAGACTGGATATGTGAAGGGTGAACAGTTAAAAAAAAACTTCTCTTAATGATTGATAGTTAAAGAATGGAAAATGAGTCTCTAGGGGAAGAGTTGAGCTGAGGGTGGAAGAAAGTAGACTGGATAACAGTTTTCAAAAAGGTGAAGGGTTGTCATATGGGAAAAAGATACAGATTGCACTGTATTGATCCTTACTGCAGACACATTAAAGAGAGGTAACTTTCAGTTCAAAAGGATTTTCAGAAATGACTAGGCTGATTTGAGAAGTAGTAACATCACTGGCAAGTTTCAAGTAGAACTTAGGTGTCCTTTGTCAGAGAACAGCTTCCTGCATTAGGGGAGAGTCTGGGTCTAAGACCTCTTCCCAGTGCTAAGATTTTGGTTATTTTATTAGTCAGTATTTTAAGAGTCATTGGCAAAGCCCCTCTTATTTCTTTCGCCAGTTACCTCCTGGTGCATCATGGAACAATCTAAAATAATGGACCAAGGGAAATCCTATGAATTTCCTATGTTTATGGCCTTCAAAAGAAACAGTTGTTTGCAACTTAATGTTTTAAATAATCTGAGCGAATACGATGGAAATAAAACATTATACCTAATGGGAGACAATTCAAAGGTATAAGTTCTGGAAAGGAAATGAAAGGCAGAAGATATTAACAATTTTATCTTTTAGAGTACTGATATTTTAAAAGGAAACTCAGCTTACAGGCATTCTCTTAAACTATCAATAGGGGAACAATAGAAAATTTTTATGACCAATAATGTAAAGGAGTCGATACATTGCATAGTCTAAATTAAAAACTGGGGGAGAATATTCACTCAGTTGCGTTGTTGAATTATATTTGGTAACCACTACCATCCAATAATGGAGAAACAAGACAAAAAGAGATGCTAGAATTGGTAGCATTTCTATTCAGATGCCACCCTTGACCAGTTTTTTATTGCCTAAGACATTATTTTGCATCCACACACACACACCCAACATACAAAGTTGGAAAGAGAGTTAGACTTGAAATTATTTTTTATGTTGAAGTTTATGCAAATTAAGAGGTCTGCTTTCTCAACACTCTTTATTGATAAGTGTGGAGGGATATCTGGTGTTCTCTTGGTGGTGATGATTTATTTTCTCTATCCCCTACTTGTTGCTTGCATTACACAGACAGTCCCCTGAATACTGATGGTTCAACTTAGGTTTTTCCACCTTATGATGATGTGAAAGTGATGCACATTCAGTAGAAACTGTTCTTCAAATTTAGAATTGTGACCTTTTCCGAGACTAGTGGGATGTGGTACCATACCCTCTCGTGACGCTGGGCAATAGCAGTGAGCTGCAGCTCCTGAACAGCTGACGTATGTACAAGCATTCTGTTTCCGCCTTCCAGTACAGCGTTTGATAAATTACATGTGAAATCAACACTTTTTTATAAAACAGGCATTGTGCTAGATGATTTTTTCCAACTGTAGGGTAATATGTGTTTGGAGCATGTTTCAGGTAGGTTAGGCTAAGCTCTGATGTTCCATAGGTTAGGTGTATTTAAATGCATTTTCAGCCTACAGTATTTTCACATTACGATGGGTTTATGGGGGATGTAAACCCATTGTAAGTCGAGGAAGAGCTATATATCTGCCTTAGCTTGATACAAAGGATGGGATACTTCCAGGTGGCCATGCCATCCCCCTTGTGCTTAACAAAGGTTTCCCTTACACAGTAAACATAGGTTTATTGTGGTAACTACATCAACATCATGGAAGTGTAATTGCATATAAATCAAAACCATTGTCAATATAATCATGCTGAATATATTTTTATTCTTTGTTCTAGACTGTTTTTATTTTTGATAGGTTATATATAGCAGAAATCCAGGAAGCATCATTCTATATGGTTATCAATAAATGAAAATAAACTCACCCTAAAATAAAGGTGAAGCATTGCTCTCTGGACACATTTATACTATCTCAGTATAGTTTTCTGGCCTCAACCAAAGTCAATGTAGCTGCAATTATGATGGAGAACCAGCCGAGTGTAGGTCTTTACCCCCACCCATTGCAGCAGTTATTGTCAGACATCTCAACATCCTGGTGGAAACAAGATTTGGTTGTTTTTGTTTTCTTTTCTTGTTTTGTTTTGTCTTATAGGATAAATAAACAATCACAAATCTCAAGCAAATAGAAGGAGTATGCTATTCAGAAGTTATAGCAATGCCCCTTTTGTTTATTGGATTTTTTTCCTTTAGTCTGTTTTGGCTAAATATTCTATTTATTGCTCAACATTGGGTCTCACAAATTGAACCATTATAAATGAAAACATATTAAGGTATGTGAAAATTGAGAAGGATCTGCGGAATAGAATAGAATAGAATAGAATAGAATAGAATAGAATAGAATAGAATAGAATCCTACACCTGAAAAGGATGATCTGGAAAATGGACATGTTTAGCCAAATGAGGAAATGGAGACAACAGAGTCATCAAGTAATTCATTAAAGGTCACAACTTTGGTTAGGGACAAAACTTACAGCTTCCTTGTGCTCAGGCTACCATTCATTGTTCATTCTTTCTATCATGGGAATTTTCTAGCACAGGAGAGAAAAATAACATAATAGACTTCAGTGAATCCATCACCCAGAGTCAACATTTACAATCATTTGCCAAAAAATGTTCATATACTTTTATGAAACTCGTGTTTCTCTTTCATTCTAAGGTATTTTGCTGAATGTCTCCTACTATTCTTTATGAGGATGTATGTATTTATGATTGGCCGCCTCATTCTTAGAAGAGTTTTTTGGAGCTTGGCCCTTTATGCTCTTTGAAATGCCTATTTTTGTGTCCAACAGTGTAGTTTCAGTTTGGTAGCAGCAGTGTGGGATTGTTTTCCTCTTTTTTCCCCAATAATTTAAACTATTATTTCCATTCCCTGTCATACTGATTGACATGTCTAAAACAAAGCTAAACCATAATGGTGATAATGTAAAAATCTATTTCTTACTTTAATGGAAGTGCTTTTAGTGTTAAGTATGATGTTGGCAGTAAATTTAAGGTGGATTTGCTTTTATCCTGCCAAGAAATAGTCTCCTATTTCTAGTTTACTCAGTGAATTTTTTAAAAAATCAAGAATGGTTTTAAATTTATAGAATTTGTCTTAATGATTCATATTGTTTTTCCTCATTTGTCCTAATGATACATGTCAATAGATTGACTAGTTTTTGAAACATCATGGCATTCTTGATATACACCCAACGTGGTCATGTGTGGCATCTGAAGTCAGAAAGAACTAAGCTTGAGTCCTGGGTTTATACTTAGTGGCTGTGTTGTTTTGGACCACATTTCCTCATCTGTAAGATGATCATAGTAATACTTACCTCAGAATTGTAAAGCTAAATCAGTTATTATATTAATTTTCACACAGGGACTGACTCAGTTAATGGCGCTACCAGAACCAGCCATCTTTGTCATAGTGGGTTATTCATTTGCATGCTATTGAATACATGTATGGAATATGTCAATTAGATTTTTATAACCTATGATTATAATATAAATTGGCCAATGGAATTGGGATTTGGGGGGGTGCTACATTTCACTGACTTTTATATGAGAAAGTTCTAATTTTATGAAGTTAGGTGGGTCTTATCTATCATTTTCTTTATTCTGAAGCAGGTTCCGTCACTGGGAATTACCTATTTCTGTGATTTTTTTTTTCTCACTGAAGGTAGTAATATAGCACTGTAGTAGTCAAAATAAGCAGATTCAAATTCAAGTCTTCATTCTTCAACTGATTAGCAGAGTGATTTTGGGCAAGTGACTAAACATTCTTATGTCACAGTTTATCTATAAAATAATGGTAATAATAGCATTTGCTTCTCAGAGTTAATGCGAGAATTCAGTCGTATTTAGTAAATATTTATTTAGTAACCATTATTGGCCAAAACTGTATTCAGTGCTATATTTAAAAAGATTTAACTGGGACCATAGGAAGTACTCATGGACAATTAAAGATTATTGCTGATATTATTATCAATATTATGAATAGCTGAGGCATAAATTGTCTAGGCCAAGAGCCTTTTATCCTGGTAATTTCTGCAGTTATTTCTGTTCTAGTTCTAAATTTTTTAGTTATTTCTGTACCAGTTCATCAGTTTCAGCTCTGTAACAGTATATGAACATAGCTAGGTAGATAACTGGGTAGGTATTTATTCTATTTTTTAAGGGATTGACAATTTGCATAGTGTTTCTATTGTAGTGACTGAGTTTTAAAAAATGTGTCCTAGAAAGTAACATACGATAGTATTTTTGGTAGAATAATTCTAAGGCCAGTAAGAAGTTAAATAACAATAGTAATTTTTTTAAAAAAGACCTCTATAGTGTCTTTAAGGATTAAAGAGATGGCAGAGATGTACCTTTTACAACTTTCAGCTGGATAGGATGAAGGACAGCATGTCACCATTAAAACTCTTAGGGGAGTTTTGGATAGCAAGGGAATGAAAACGGGGATTATTTTAGAAAATTAGATAATAATGCTGTTTAAAAAAATAAGTTGGATTACAGCTAAGATGTGGCTCAGGAATGGGTTAAATTCAACAATACTTGTGAACGCTCAGCTGGTGTGTGTGTGTAAGACAGCATGACAGACTTCTTGATGTTGAAAGGTTATTTCAGGTGTTATTACTGAGTTTATCTTTTTTGTGTGCATTTATTTGAAGAACTTGAATGTTGGCTACTTTTTGAATTGATAATTATGTACCATATAGGTTAATGACATGTCTTCCATAACCAGTACATTTCGGTGGTCTCCACTAATGTCAGTGCAGTCATTTGTTAGGAAAACATGTTAAAACAGTTCAGTGCTTGTAGCAGAGATTGGACATTGTGACCATTTAAGCTATAAGATGCATTAAAAACAGAAACAAAATGCTTAGATGGTGTTTAAACTTAAAAGAGAAATTTATCAATCCCTCTAGAAAATGTTTTTGTAATTTCTTTTTATGGCAGTTTTTTGGTTGAAATAAATTATAAGAGCAAATTTTGAAGATACCTGATAGAGTTAATCAAAACAGGAAATTGTATTATTATTTCAAGGGAATATGGAATAATTTAATTTTGAGTAGGAAAGCTAATCAGAAGCTTAATGTCACCAAGCCAGTTGTGCTAGGTTCATATTTGTTGCATTTTGGTCCAAGCTGAAATGCTTCCCACATCTCTTACTCACCTATCATTAAGTGTAATTGTTGAATTTTGTGACTTAATCATAGACTGTTACTTGTTAGTTGTTAATTGGAGTGCAACTGGAGCCAATATTAAATATTCTTCTCTCTTTCCATTGACATCAAAGTATGCTCTTTGCTTGAGGAGAAAGAATTTCAGTTATTTTTTGTTCACTTTTTAGTGCAGCATGGGTATTATCTTTATGATTTCTTGCATGAAGTATTCTCACAGAACTGACACTCTTGGGCAATATCTTAGATAAAATTAGCTCAAATTAAAAATGGTATCATTAGAAACTAGACCCATGCTTATATGCTTAGGGAGAAAGAAAAGATGACAGTGATTGAGAGGCTGGTTTCACACAACTAAGATAGAAATTAAACAACTTGAAGAATTTTGGTTTATTAATAGAAAACTTTAAATATTCATGGAAGGAGAATGTTAAACGGCTTCAAACATAGTCATTATATTTTTAAGAGAATGGTTAAATGAGATAGAATAAGAAACAAGAGTAATAACATGTCTAATCATGACCTGGAATGTTAACTAAGTTGAAAAATTATAATAGAAAAATACCTCCATTGGGTCAATTCATATTTCAAAGTTCAGCAACACTACTTATTAAATTATCAATATTATTGTGATACGAAAATGATAGTTTATTTCATTTCTTCTAAAGCCATTGAAAAGTTTCATATAACAGTACTCTACAAAGTTTTTTTTTTGATACATGCAAAGAGTTTACAAAATTCAGATCTGTATCTGATTATTGATTGTAACATTTGAGGACTTGACCTGCTGAAAAGTTATTAATATTTCTCTTGAAATATTAGGTATAACACTAGGGGAAACTACAACTAAGTTTCTCACTTCCTTTTCAACTGAATCACATTTTGTTTAGCCAAACACTACATGACTGGCTTTGTTATGATGATGACATATTCTATTGGATTTGATTGGAAGTTTGAAGCTCATCTTCCTGAAATGACAACTAATACTAAAAATGATTTTAAGAAATCTATTAGCTGTGAGGTGGAAAAGATATTAGTGAAAAACAGGGATGCAGACAAGTGGGGAAAGAGGAAAGACAATGGCCATTTTTCCAAGTGCTCTTCCATAGAATTTTTGAGCAGCTGGTGACATTCAGACTTATAACTAAACCTAGAGAGTATTATGCTTCCATTTCTGTGCAGAGGGCTCCTGAAGTGTGAGAAAATCTGCTCTGGCCCCAAGATACTCTCCTGCGGCCTCTTCTATTTCCAGTGGATCTTGAAGAATGCATGGAGGCAAATAGCATGAAGGGGTTGAAAACATGAGTCTGAAACTAGACAGGCCTGTGTTGGATGTAACTTGATGATATTTTAGTTCTGACTTTAGAGAATTCTCCTACTTGCTTTGAGTTTCAAACATGCTCAACATGATGATTGTAAGGCTGACAAATAAGAGTTATTGTGAGGATTAAAGGAGTGAAGTTTTGCAAAGTAATTGATACGTTGCTTGGTATATACAATAGAAGGATGTTCACAGCTCTCTCTTCCCAAGATGTTTACTGATACTACACCTAAATGGTAATCTCTTCTTAGAATCTTGGGCACCTTCTCAGAGGCACACTGGTATGGCTCAACATACACAATTTGGAACCAGATTGCTTGGGACCAAATCACAGCTCTCACACTTATTAAGCAGGTGACTGGTTAAGTCATTAAACGTTTGAGACTCAGTTTCCTCATCAAATAACTGGAAATAATATATACTTTAATATAGTATCTTCTGTAAACTGCTTAGAAGGGGTGCCTGGCACATAACAAGTATTCAAGCAGGGTAGCTGTTATCACCATCACCACCACCGTCGCCGTCGTCGTCGTCATCATCATCATCATCATCACGTGTCTGCTGCCAAATATAGCCCTTCCCCTATATCCACACTCATTTGGGAAGTTTGGCACTGATAGTATTCAACAGTGAATAAGTTAGCTATGGTTCCCATTTGGCCTTAGAATGATATTAATGATTAATTTCTCAGTGGATTTTTACCTTCTCAGGTTTCATTTGTGTTCATTTTGAAGGAATGTACATGTTTGGCAAGGTACGTGTATAAGTTGGATGTGAGATCACAGCATATCAATCTTGCTGTGATATTTAATGATTAAAGTTTTCTCACGGATAACCCAAGTCCATTGAAGAATACTGTTAATCACATGAGACACAGCCTTCCTATATGGCACTGGCTTTTCAAGTATTGTCAGGACAGACCTTTATGTGTCTTTTGTACTTCAGTGGGTGAACATTAATCAGTTTTTGCTCCATAAAAGGGAATTTCCATAGATAAGCCTTCTACTTTGCTCAGCAGATTTGATGCCCAGCTCCACCCTGAAGTCCTCAAGGTTCTTTTCCCCAAAAAATATAGAGGATCCACAATTTGAAGATGGGGGAAACAAGGAAGGAGGTAACCGGACAGAAACAGAATAACAAAGTTCCTAAAACGGACAGAACATGGTATATTCATGGAAATTAAAGGCTAGTGTGACAAAGCAGTGAGGAAGGGAAGGAGAGAGAGAACATGTGTTCCTTTATAGAGGGCTGATAATTTGACTTCCTTTCGGATATTTATCTTGGAGTCTATCTTTACCCTGTTATCAGAATCCATAGTCTTCTCAAAATATCCTCTGGCTCTTCTAGGTAGACAGTAAGAAGGGATGACTTCAGGGAACCTCCACTGGTTACTGCTCTCAAGAAGATAGCAATGAACATTTATCTCAGGTTCAAAATGTTCATGAATTATTTATGGTTGAGTACTTTGTGTGTTTTCTCTTCAAAATTCTTGGCCAAATTATAGGAAAAACTCATATTTTGACTTCATTTATTTGAATTTTTCCCGAAGTAGGAATGGACTAATTCCTTCTCGTGTTTGAAATTTATTACCTAGAAAAGTGCATTTTAGGGACATGGGTATTGAACCTTGTTCATTATCTCTTCCAGGTGAACAGGGAGGTAAAAGAGTCAAAGGCGAAAACTTTTCCTTCTTTAACTAGTTTGTGGAGGGGACTTAAAAAACTAGTAATTTCAAACAGTATTTATAAGGTAGAAAGTGTACAAAGAACTCTTGCTACATCTTAAGATAAAAAGGCTCTCTAGAGAAATAAGTTAACAAGACATTCTACCCACAAAGAAACTAAATGTGTTACATTAGCTTTGAAATATAAGCATACAATGATGAATCATTTTTGACATTGTAGAAGCAAATGACTTTTGGAAAATGTGGTGAGTCCCTGTTGATTCAGAAAGTCTTTATATATTTTATTTCATAAGGCACATTGATAAATGAAACTTAGGAACAAACAACTAGATAAATGTCAAGATGGATACTGTTCGATTCTACATTTGTATTAATATTTTTCCATTCTTAGATTGGAAGATCTTTTAAGTGTGCTTAGCTGTCTGTTTTCTAGTTGCTTTATTTGTTCAAATGATACATTTTTCGTTTTTTTATACGTTATTTCATAACCTACTTTTATCTCCTAGATGAACTTTCCAGTTAATACCTACATATATTCATACAATTGACATCTCTGTTTCTATGAAGCATCCATATATTTATGTGTATCTACATTTGTACATAAAAGCCTCTGCCTTTATACCTACATATTTTTGCTCCTTGAGGCCTGTGCACACACTCTTTTCTCTACCTGGCAAACTCTTATTCTCATACTATTGATTTCTTCTCATCTTCGGCTCCTCAAAGAAGCTTTCCTTAACCACTCAGTGCCTCTCATAACACCCTGCTCTTTTCCTTCTTGACATTTAGCACACTTTAAATGCTAATATAAATTTTAATGTAGAAAGAGATAATTCAAGTTTTAAGCTTCATGTTGACAGCATTGCCACAGGTTTTGTTAACCACTGTTTATTCAGAACCTAGCAGAATATCAGCATAGTATTTGTTAGAATGAATTGAATGAATGAATGATTGTTGAAGACAAAACTTGTGTGTTAAGATATTTCCAAAATTTTAGTGTCCTTTATGCAAGAAAATCATGTAGTTTAGGGAAATGAATGTATTTAAACACAACTAACATGGGTGCCTGGGTGGCTGAGTCGGTTATGTGTCTGCCTTTGGCTCAGGTCATGATCCTGGAGTCTCAGGTTTGAGTCCTACATCGGGCTCCCTGCCTGGTGGGGAGTCTGCTTCTTTCTCTGACCCTGCCCCCTTGATGCTTTTGCTGTCTCACTCTCTCCCGCACCCCGAAACAAAAAAAGACTAAAAAATTTTTAAAAATAAACACAACCAACAAATACATTTAAAAATTTTTGAGCCCTAGAAAGAGTGGTATAGTGTTTTTGAGAAATACACTGCACCTAATAGGCACTTGATAAACATTTCTTGACATTATTTTATTTTATTGTATTTTGTTTATTTTTTTATATTTTATTTTTGTGGCAATATTAGTGTTTGAAGCAAGATCATAATCTTCAGGAGTTTCGGCCTTAGAGATTCCAGGTGCTCTTCTGAAAACTCTCCTCTGCCAAAATCACACACATGAACGTAGATTCATTTTTGAAGGCTGCAGAAATTATTACTTGGTATGCTGGGAATAATAGAGCCTTGCTGATTCTATAGAAAATAGTCTTTGGTGAATGCTTTTCTCTGCCCATGTGCACACATTTGCTTTTCCTGAAGATGTCAGACAGGTAGTCCTGGACTAGATGTCAATAAGAAAGAAAAGGAGAAAGGTAGCACTGTCAGCTTTTCTCTTGGAATGCATTTCAATTAGGAATCTGCTTGAGGCTTGTGAAAACCAAGATAGCATTATTAAAAAGTCAATCCATCAAACACACTTGAAAATATTATCTCATTATTTTTCTGGTTGCAAGTCACGATTCACCAAACAAAATTTTAAAAAATGTTATCCCTTCCATACTGACCTTTTCATTTCATGTATAGCTCGTAAACATTCATCAACTGAAGCATTAAAAATAATTTTATTTATCTCTTGATATTTTTTTAATACTTAAAAAAATACAAAGGCTAATTTTATTTTACTTAAAACCTAGTTACTGAGGTAGCATTTACCATACAGAGGACTAAAATCACCATCCAAAGATGTTTTTTCTATTTGTCTGAAAAATGTGGTACTCTGTGCTATGGAAATTTGGAACATTACAGGCTACTGTAATTATGTAGTCAGCTCTCCACAAAAATGATGGTCCTGGGATACAACAAATAAATGAAATCTGCAAATAATCCCAAGCCTTTTTTATAGAAAAACCTTTTTACATAGAAATGTCAACAACCAGCAGAATTGATAGAGCTGAATGTCCTTTCCCTATCCAGTTCCTGGTGAAGGTAATAATGAGCAGTGTAATGGCCCAAAGAGAAGGAATCAGAGAATAGCAGAGACAAAGGTTATGGTTTTAATCAGTGCTTGAAACACAATGTTTATTGCACAAAGTTTCCTGAATGACTGTAAAATGTGGGCAAAGCTAATTTAACACACAACCAAGGGTTTTAAAACAACAATAATAAAACAAATTAAAAAACTTAAAAAAAAAAAACCAAACACAAGCTCTATCTCATGAGCCCACTGCACTTTGAACAAGGCTAAACTTTAGCCAGTGTGGATTTTAGCTTTTCTTGCACAGATTTAAGGAATTTGTCATGAAGCCACGTCAGGTACCATGGGCTAAGTATTCCAACTGGAGACATTACCACTGCAAATTACAAGCCTTGCATAGGCCGCCAGTCAGTGCCTGTTTTTTGCTTTGATTTCTGATTTTTAAAATTATTATTCAGGGGAAGATGCTCAATCATAGAACACATTCTTTATATATAAGAGCACAGTTAAAGATGGGTATTTCTACTTGGTGATGGTTGCCATTTCAGTGGATGGGAATACAGAATTAATGATCCCGATGGGATGATTTTGATTCCCAAGAGCATCAGATGCTTAATTTCATTCTTCATTGTGCATGATATCATGCAGAGATGTGCTGTTTCGACCACAGTAAGTATAACAAAAAAGGCTTGATGACATCTCTGAACCCGTGGCCACTATGGAGAACTTCATAAGGGTTCAAGAAGGTCTTTCCAAATATAAAGGATAATCTGGTTTTGATTCAACTGATGAAATGAACAAAATAGAGATAATCTCCAAATATCAACATTAAGTTATTGCTCCTTTCAAAGATATATGAGCCAGTCACTTAATGGGCTAGTTTCACCTTATATTGTTTTGATTCTTGATTTAATTTCCTCTAAAGACAGATAATATGAGGAAGGGGAGGCATTAAAAACACTTGGTGTTTTCTTTGGACCTCAGCATCTATCCATCCTCAAAAGAACTCTTTGACCCTTCTCACCTAGCAATACCAAGTCCTACATACCTGGCAAGGCAAAAGTGCTTGCTCATAAAGACAAGTCGCTCCATCCCTGCTGGAGTGAGGAGTCATAATTTCTTAGGAAATAACACATATGATTTCCAAAGGTGTGCCAGGTTACTCTGAGACCTTGACCTAGTGGGATATCCCCCTTCCCAAATTAGAGAATTCCTGATTTAAACATATAATAAAATGCTACAGTTCATCTATTTTATAAATTCTGAAAAAACTGAAACTCACATTCAGATTTCAGTGTCTTTGATGTATTTAAAAAAACTAGTTATTTCTAAAGTGTGTCTGTGTGTCTGTGTGTGCGCACATGCTAAGTGCTTAGCCATTCGTGTAGGCTTTTCAGAGTTCTAATATCATTGAGATGGGAGGGGTCATAGAGGTTGCCTAAGCAAGGAGTCTCTGCTTCAGCACAGCCAATGGCAGGACAGTGTATCCCATAGGGGAGCATGATTAGATTTTAGAATATTCTCTCCTAAGCCACCTGGCAGATAGATGCTCTGACTCTGGCCAAGTCTCAGCCTTTTTGAGCTTTAGCTTCTCAATTTGTAAAATAGACATGCTGTTTCACAAGTGTTGTGAAGATCAGTGAGTTATTATGTGTTCTAACTAAACTGTAATGGCTATATAATTCAAGCATTGTTTTAATTAACTTCCATCAACCTACTAAGGAGCAAAACAATGTTTTCCACGTGTAAAAATAAAAATAATAGGACCAATAATAATAATATAGCTCATAGGCACTGAGTAGCCATTAAGAGTGCTAAGAACTTTATATGCATTATCTCATCAAAAGGAAATTGCAATGTGATGAAAATGTTCTGAAATTAAATACTGGTGATGGTTGCACGACCTTGTGGATATACTAAAACCACTGAAGCATATATTTTGAAAGGGCACATTTTATGGTATGTGATATTATATCTCAATTAAAAATTGTATGTGACAGAGTTTTGGAAAATTACAAATGTATAGGTCATCTGCAAAGTGCTGTGAAGAATACAGTGAGGCATAAATAAGTTTCTTTTTCCTACTCTCAAGCTCTCTGCAATATAGTTGAGATATTAAAACAGATGCATAAAAACTACCACCTACAGGAGTACCTGTGGGAGGACTGTCACAGGCTTACACAGAGTATCCGATACACCGAGGACCAAGAGATGAGTACAACCCTCGAGGAGGATAGTGTCATTGTCCAGGATATAGTGTCATGGAATCAAAGGAACTCTACAATTCTGTAGAATGGAGTTGGATAGAAAAGGCATACTACCCTTAATGGAGATGAGATTTGATGGGAAAATGAAAATACCGTTTTCTTAGAAGGTATTACCCCCAAATGAGATCTTTCTGAAGTGGCATCGCTGATGATCTCTCCCACTTCTGGGTCCTTGCTGTGTGGCACTATGAAATGTAATTAGCCAAAAGAAAGATGCACTTTGCTACTACTGCCCTGTTCCTGACTCAGTCCTCTGAGCATGGCTTGGCTTCAAGATCTTTTCCTGGAACATGGACGACTTCGAAGTTGTTTTTTTTTTAGAAAGCCCGCCCACTATGGTCAAGTCCCAGAACCAATATTTATTAGCGTATGGTTTGGGACACATTATTTAAAGTCTCTGAGTAAATAGAAAAAACTAGCACTCAGCGTTCAGGTTGGCCGGGAGTTTAAAGTGATAAATTGTCTAGAGCTCAATGGATTGCACGCAGCGAGCGCCCTGGGATGCAGGCCCTGGAAAGAGATGCGAGACAAAGGGAAGATATCTTCTGTGTCCCTGGATGTTTTTGGTATCCACTAGCTGTGTTACAGCTGTCTACATGCTAACTTGCTCCTGCCACACATTCAGGGGCTCGCTGAGGCCCGTGAGAGCAGTTCCCCACAGTGCACCCTGCTGCTCCTTGCCGCTCCCTCAACCTGTTTGTGGGTGTGAATATTTGCATGTGTGACTTGTCTTCTTGATTTGACTGAAAACTTCCTGTGGGACAGAGAACACACTTTACCTGTTGGCACTGTCTACACACTTAGCCCAGTGCAAAATGCATATTATATATTCCATTTTTTTATTAGCTAAATGAATAAAAACTATTATTCAGTGGGAAAAGTGGGAGACAAGGCAGTGGTAACTTCTTGTTCTTGAAATGATGATGCTGAGTGTGTTTTATGTGGGTGGAGGGGGTAGTGCATTTCCAGCTCGGGGCCAGGTTGAGAGAACTAGAACAAAAATCTATCTAGATTGGTAAACACAGTCTCTACCAGATAGGAAGACCTCTTAGTCATGCATTTGGAAATGTATTTGGGTTAAATTAGCAATTCTCCAAATCAGTCTGTTTGTGTCGAGGTGAGAGAACAGGTGGCTGTCTGACACATTCTGTAGTGTTACTTATTCCGGCAACAGTGACTGTAGGCCCCAGAGTCTCCCTGAGACCTTAAAACCTCTGTTCCCTGGTGAGGATTATTCTCTGGAGGAGCAAAACATAACATTCAACCTGACTCCCATTTTAGTTGGCGATGTGAAATTGGACCATGGGAGTTGTTCTGTATTCTGAAATGAGCATAAGCATTCAGTGTATTTGAAGGCATTGTCAAGTTTTATCCAAAGTGGGGCCCTGGAGTATAAGACTGTATCGTGTTGCACAGCAGAAGCTTGTAGACCAGAAGTAAGTGTCCTTGCTGATCTACATGCCATTCTGGCTTGCACCCTTGCTCATCTTGTTTGCTGATACTCTGAAAGTATGGTAAACAAATAAAAATAACGGAAGATAATTTTTTTTTCATTTTTGGTTGTTTTCCTTGACATAGTTGAGCTACACAATTCTACATAACATCCCCAAAATAGGGGGGGAAATCAGTGGACAGGATAAATCTTTACATTTATGTACTCTGTTTTACCTGTTTTGTATGCATACAGTTTGAAATAGATCTGCGTCTGTGACATATAGACTTCTAGCTTGAAGTATGCCCAAGATACCAAGTACACCTTTACATTAAATCTTAATCTTGGTTAAAATAAATATTTTCAAGTGACTATGTGATTACAGATGGAATTAAAAGGTGCATGGAACTATAGTGCCACTTGCTAGAACTTTCAAGTTCCTTTCCAGTGTCATCTTTCATGTTTCCTTTTAACTTGGTTTAATAATATGATCGTTATTCAGAAATGAGCTTTTGTGAAAAAATCAGTAATTACCTTTGTCACTATTTATTTAATGAATCCATGGAAAGACTTCATTAAATTATAAATGCCTTGTTACTGATATTCTCATAATAGATTTTTGAAATTATATGTGAGCCAGTTATCTATTTCAAGGAAGATACAATGCTGAAAGATCAGTGTGTGTCCAGCGAAATTACTGCTGGTTTCGCTAATACAATTATTCATGAGAATTTTCGAGACAGTCACATTTAATCCCAGAGAATAAGAATTTGAAATGGATTCTGCTAAGTTGTAATTATCTATTGGCAGGAAAGTTTAGCAAGTTTTATTGTTTATATAATTGAAATGACTTGCTCTTCAGTCAATATGGGAGGGGTGTGTTTTGAGGCTATTTACAGTTTCTGAATGAAATCATAAATGTTGGTCCTCTAAATATGCTTTGTATTAATATTGTGTGGTTCACGTGCATTTTTAAAGACTTATTTATTTTAGAGGGAGAGAGTGAGCATGAGCCGGGGGAGAAGGGCGGTGATTGGGGAGGGGTAGAGAGAGAGAGAGTCCTAAGCAGACTGAGCTGAGTGCAGAGCCCAACACAGGGCTTGATCTCAGGACCATGAGATCATGGCCTGAGCCGACATCAAGAGTCAGGAGTCGGATGCTTAACAGACTGTGCCACTCAGGTGCCCTTCTATGTGCATTTTTAATTTGTTTTCAGGGATAAAATGGACTCTATGGCTTGATGCTGGGTAGGGTAAATTATGTCTGATTTCATGTGGAGTCTGTTGTCTGAACCTACTTTGGTGGTATTCAGTTCTGTTCTAGCTGACTGGAGTTTGAATTCATGAGATATTAAAGGTTTTGGAAGTCAAAGGACCAAATCAACGTATCCAGGAAAGGATGGGCATAGATTAAAAGTCAGAAATTCTCCAAGCATCACCAACCCTCATTGTTCCTTAATAGGTTTTTATTATGTTGCAAGAAATCAATCACTGCAGAATCTGGGGATTTCTATATCCTAGAAAATATGCATTTTACATTTGATTTTGCTGAAAAAGCTAGGGACAAGATAAAGGGACTTTTTTCAGAGTTTGTACTTATTGTACCTTTAGCATTGTAATGCTTCTATTCACAGAACTTGAATCTCGTTAATAATTAGAACTCTGATAATGAGAGACTATTGTGGCCTTCCTATCAGAACTAGTAGGGAACTTTAAGAATTTCTTTCCATCTATCCTGGGATAAAAAACATGTCTGTAATAGGAGAAACCCTAAAACGGTGGACAACTCCAGAGTAACGGATATCTTCATGCACTTGTTATGTCGAAAGGGCTGATTTTCTAGCCGGAAAGATAAAACAGGTAGAAAAGAACAGCTAGATTAACTAAATCTGCTAACTGCAGTTATAGGATGACCCAATATTCCTCAAATTCAGCCTAGCATAATCATTAGGAGTGCAAACTCTAGAGCGAGACTGCTTGGGCTGAAGCACAGCTTTTTCTTTCTAGCTGGGTGAACTTAGCCAAGTTACCTTATCACTCTGTGCTTTAGTTTCCTCACCTGTCACATGGAGATAAAATAGTACCTATCTCCTGAGGCTGTTATGAGAAATACCAGCGTTAATATTTGTAAGGTCCTCAGGACACTATAAAGTTGTTTGTTGAATAAAGATAGCAACAAATCTCTTAAATAAGGTTCTTAAATCCACCCCCTCCATGGAGCTATATCACACACGTGTCTAAGGGAAGCAGTATACCTGAACCCCGTGTAGCTTTTAAAATTGCCCTACTCTTTGATTTTGAGTTTCCTAAGAACCAAAGTCAGAAAGGAAATACGATTTTAAGTCATATTGCCCATCAAGCCCAAAACAAATAAAAGCACATAAATTAAAGTCCATATTCACTCAACTATAAGAAAGTGATCTTTTATAGATAGTAAGAAGCAGAAAAAGAAAAAAGGGAACCTTGTGCATATCAGTATGAAGGTTACAACAAGCACTGTCCAAATTACATCTTCAGATACTTCCATTTAGTTGATGTGGTTTTGTACGAGATTTTCGTAAAATAACTCTGAGCGTAAGCCGATGCCATACTCTCGCCACCTAGTTCAATGATGGGAATCCAGTGAGAGGTTAAGAGGATGTGGTTCAAATCTTCAGGTTTTCTGATATTCTGATTGTAAATTTCTACAGGAATGGATAGATTTTATGTCCTTTGGACCCTTCTTCCCCACATTGTTCCTCTCAACTGAGGTTTGATGAAAGGTGAGCTGAAGACAGTTTGAGGTTATGTACTCTGTGGGGGGCCTGCAGTGTGGGTATTCTGTGCTAATGATTAAGGGCAAATCCACATGCTTTACAAAGCAGCTGAGCTTGTGGTAGAGCTGACAGCCCTGCTAGAGACTGCTTCTCAGAGGCAGAGGACATAAGCACACTCTTCTTTGCTGCCTCGTAGTATGAAATTCTAAAGTTAACAGTCACAAACTTTGCACTTAGAATGATTTTAATGCTGCTTTGCATAATTCAGAGAGGAGGGTAATTTTAGATAACTGCATCTTGGCTTAGGTATAAACCAAAAATGAGGGACTGAATCCTAGTTCTACTTCCTGTCTATTAAGTTACCTGACCTTGAATAAGTCATTGTATCATCCTGTGGCATAGTTTCATCATCTGTAGAAAAAAAATTGAGTAAGTTTTAGGTTTTTAGTGTTTGATGACTTTTTTTGTGAATAAGGACTAAGAAACTGTCCTCACTAAATGCCTGTCCATGTGCCCCATACACTTGAGGATGCTTTTCTCTGTTATGAGTATTTACCATTTGGCTCTAAACAGACTTAATTACTGTGATTTTTACCAGTTATTAAAAGAGAGAATGTCGGGGCGCTGGGTGGCTCTGTCGTTAAGCATCTGCCTTCGGCTCAGGTCATGATCTTAGCGTTCTGGGATCGAGCCCCGTATCCGGTTCCCTGCTCAGTGGGAAGCCTGCTTCTTCCTCTCCCACTCCCCCTGCTTGTGTTCCCTCTCTCGCTGCCTCTTTCTCTGTCAAATAAATAAATAAAATCTTTAAAAAAAAAATCTTCCTTTAAAAAAAAAAAGAAAATGTCAAGTCTTTTTTTTGGGGGGGGATGGAAAGAGTAGAGTAAGGGAACTGTGTTAGAGACATGACGGATTGTCCTTACACATAGGCAGCTGTGCACCTTTTCTGTGGCAACCTCTGGGAGTTCTCTTGAAAGTGTTTCTATTGGCATATCAATCATCCATTAAGAGATGCTCCAAATTGACCCAAACGTCAAGAATCTTGCTTTCCAGTACATGAATTTGTCAAGAATAAAATTGGAGAAGAGCAGTTGTCTGCATCATGTTCTTGAACAATACATTGTATGTAATTTTGTGTTTAAATGTGTGGATTCCTTGAACAGGGACTAGGAGGGTGGGTGGGAAGTAACTACGTGACAAGAGAAAATGCATCTTAGAGGACCTAAATAATGCTATGAAAGGAACCCAAGATGAACTTAACTGAACCACGACTATCTTGAGGGAAGTGATTATACATACACACACACACACGCACACACAAGCCATTGTATACACACACACACAAGCCATTGTATACACATGCACACTTATCTCTGATCTCTGCTTTTACTTTTTATTTAATTTATTTAAACTAAATTGGAAAAAAAAAACTCACCCATTTCCACCACCCCTCATCCCCTGCTTCTTACAGTCACCAATCTATTCTCTGTATCTCCAAAGTTGGTGTTTGTTTGTTTTAGATTCCACATATAAGATCATACAGTATTTGTCATTCTATGATTATTTCACTCAGCATAATCCCCTTGAGGTCCATCTGTGTTGTTGCAAATGGCAAGATGTCATTTTTAATGGCTAATATTCTATCATATATACCATGATTTCTTTATTCATTCATCCATCAATGGATCCTTAGGTTGTTTCCATATCTTGACTACTATAAATACTGCTGCAGTGAACACGGGTGCATGTATCTTTCTGAATTAGTGTTTTTGTTTCCTTTGGATATATACCCAGAAGTGGAATTACTGGATCATATGATAGTTCTATTTTTTTAATGTTTTTTTATTATATTATGTTAGTTCACCATACTGTACCTTCCTGGTTTCCGATGTAAAGTTTGATGATTCATTAGTTGCGTATAACACCCAGTGCACCATGCAGTACGTGCCCTCCTTACTACCCATCACCGGTCTATCCCATTCCCCCACCCCCCCTCACCTCTGAGGGCCTCAGTTTGTTTCTCATAGTCCACAGTCTCTCATGTTTCATTCCCCCTTCTGACTACCCCCCCTTTCTTTATCCCTTTCTTCCCTTACCGATCATCCTAGTTCTTATGTTCCATAGATGAGAGAAATCATATGATAATTGTCTTTCTCTGCTTGACTTATTTCACTTAGCATTCTCTCCTCCAGTGCCATCCATGTTGCAGCAAATGTTGAGAATTCGTTCTTTCTGATAGCCGAGTAATATTCCATTGTATAAACGGACCACAACTTCTTAATCCAGTCATCTGTTGAAGGGCATCTCGGCTCCTTCCACGATTTAGCTATTGTGGACAATGCTGCTATGAACATTGGGGTGCATATGGCCCTTCTCTTCACTA
>NC_048221.1:75530005-75582398 GCF_002007445.2 Ailuropoda melanoleuca | reverse complement strand
TTACCTGTATGTCTCTTTATTCTGGTTAAGAGTTTGCTTGTGTATCTTGCTGCTCCCCTTTTGGGGGCATATATATTTATAATTGTCATATCCACTTATTGGATACATCCTTTAAGAATAATATAGTACCTTTCTGTGTCTAACTATAGTCTTTAGTTTAAAATCCAATCTATCTGATATGAGAATTGCTACCCCAGCTTCCTCTTGAGGTCCATTTGTTTGAAAGATGGTACTCCATCCCTTTACTTTCAGTCTGAATGTATCTTTGGGTTCAAAATGAGTCTCTTTTACATAGCAAATGGATGGGTCATTTCTTTTTATCCAATCTGCAACCCTGTGGTATTTTATGGGAGCATTTAACCCATTCACATTGAGACTGAATACTGAGAGATATGATTTTAATGATGCCGTGTTGCCAGTAAAGTTTTGTTTGTATCGGTTGTGACTTTCTGCTCTGTATCACTCTTGGGGCCTTTTTACCTTTATAGAACCCCCCNTTTTTCCTTTATAGAACCCCCCCTTAATATCTCCTGTAGGGCTGGTTTTGTGGTTACGAAATTGGTTAATGACTGGCGATTCTTGAACANTCTGGAACGTCTTTATTTCTCCATCAATTCTGAATGACAGCCTTGCTGGATAAAGGATCCTTGGCTGCATGTTTTTCTCTGAAAGAGCTTTAAAAATGCCCCCCCAACCCTTTCTCTCATTCCAGGTCTGTGTAGACAGGTCTGACGTAATTCTGATACCTTTGCCTTGGTACGTGAGAAATTTCTTTGCCCTGGCCACTTTCAATACTGTATCCTTGGATCTAATATTTGCGAATTGCACTATGACGTGACGTGGCATAGGTTTGGTGTGGTTGAGCTTGGATGGGGTCCTCTCTGCCTCTTGGACATGAATGTTTGTTTCCCTTGCTAGATTAGGGAAGTTTTCAGCTACAATTTGTTCAAATATCTCTTCTAGACCTCTGTTTTTCTCCACCCCCTTGGGGATGCTGATGATTCTGACATTGGAACGTTTCATTGAGTCAGTAATCTCCCATAACCTACATTCGTGGGCATAANGTTTTCAGCTACAATTTGTTCAAATATCTCTTCTAGACCTCTGTTTTTCTCCACCCCCTTGGGGATGCTGATAATTCTGACATTGGAACGTTTCATTGAGTCAGTAATCTCCCATAACCTACATTCGTGGGCATGGATTTTTTTAAGTCCAGCTTCTATTTTCCTTTTTTCTTCTACTAACCCATCCTCCAATTCGCTAATACGTACCTCTGCCTCATTTACCCTGGCCGTCAGAGCCTCTAGTTTTTTTTTTTAAAAGACTTTATTTATTTATTTATTTGATAGAGATAGACAGCCAGCGAGAGAGGGAACACAAGCAGGGGAAGTAGGAGAGGAAGAAGCAGGCTCATAGCGGAGGAGCCTGATGTGGGGCTCGATCCCATAACGCCGGGATCGCGCCCTGAGCCGAATGCAGAAGCTTAATGACTGCGCCACCCATGCACCCCAGAGCCTCTAGTTTTGACTGCATTTGGCTCATAGAATTTTTCATTTCTGCCAGATTCGCTCTCATTTCCACCCTTAGAGATTCTATATTCTCATTAACATTTTCGTTAATACTTTTTTCAAGTCTACACATCATCTTGACCATTGTTGCTCTGAATTCCATTTCTGATAATTTGGTTACATCCATATCCATTAGTTCTGTGGCAGAGGCCACAGACTCATTGTCTTTTCTTTGCTGGGGGGGACTTTTCCTTCTCGTCATTCTGATGAGGAGAGGTTGCAGGGTTGTCCAGAGCCCAAATTATTGACTGGGACCCAGGCCGTGCGCCCTTATTTTATAGGGATCTTAGTGATGTGGGCTTCTTCTTTAAAAATTTTATTTATGTGGCAGAGAGCCAACCAGCGAGAGAGGGAACACAAGCAGGGTAGTGGGAGAGGAAGAAGCAGGCTCCCAGAGGAGGAGCCCAATGAGGGACTCCTTTCTGGAACACTGGGATCACGCCCTGAGCCGAAGACAGGTGCTCCATGACTGCGCCACCTGGGCGCCCCGGGATGTGGGCTTCTTTATTTTTCAGCCTGCCTTCTGGGGGAGGGGCTTGCCGCGCGGATACTCAGGCAACCCTGTTTGGGTAGAGTCTCCGTGTCCCCTGCGAGGGGGGATGGGGATGGGCACACTGTGAGCCGGTATTTCCAGGCTTTTGTTCTCTGGCATCTTTCCCTGGCGGTCTTCTGTGCCTCTTCTGAGAGTCAGAGCAGCATCGGCCGAATCTCAGCCTCTGTCTCAGAACAGAGGGATCGCGGACCGTTCTCCACTGATGTTCTGGCCACTTTAACTCTGTTACTGTTGGTGCTGCTCAACCCTGCAGCGTCCCGGGATGTGCGCCCCACACCCAGCATCCCAGCCCTCACTTCCAGAGCCGGCACGTCTCTGTCCTTTGTGTTTCTAACACCGCCAGCCAACCCGCGCGCTCCAGGAGCTCCCGGTCTCAGTCTGGACCCAGTGAGCACACCGAAGTTCCAGAGTTCCGTGAGATGCCTGGTGGCACGCACTCCCGGCTCACGGTCTCAGTCTGCTGTCTTGTGGTGCTGGTCCGCGAGTCTGCCCGCTCCCCCGTGCAGGTGGCTACCTCTTCCCGGCGCCTGAACATGGCAGTTCCCTCCCCCTTTCGTTTATCTTCCAATATCTGTGCGTGGTTTCACGGCTCCCCGCTTCGTACCTCAATACTCAGCGCTGGAGATGTTCATTTGTAGAGATCCAGATGTATCTTCCTGTGTCTCAGGCTGATTCCGTGGATGTTCAGGCTGGTCTGGTACCTATCCAGCTCGACTTAGGGGACTGGCTGAGAAAGGGGTCCCCTACTCCTCCGCCATCTTAACTCTCGATAGTTCTATTTTTAACTTTTTAAGAACCTCCATACTGTTTTCCATAGTGGTTGTACCATTTTACATTCACACCCACAGTGCAAAGGGTTTTCTTTTCTTCATATCCTCACCAACACTTGTTATTTCTTGCCTTTTGATAATAGCTGTTCAAACAGGTCTGAAGTGATATCTCACTGTGGATTTAATTTATAATTTCCTGATGATTATGATGTTAGGCACATCTTGTTATGTACTGGTTGGCCATTTGTATGTCTTCTTTGGAAACATGTCTATTCAGATCTTTGCTCATTTTTAAATTGGATTGTTTGTTTTGTTGCTAGTGAATTGTATGAGCTCTTTATATATTTTGAATGTCAGCCCTTTATCAGATAAATGATTTGCAGTTATTTTCTCCCACCCACTATATTGCCTTTTCATTTTATTGATGGTTTCCTTTGCTGTGCAGTAGTTTTTTAGTTTGATGTAGTTCTACCTACTTATTTTTGCTTTTGGCTTGAGATTAAAAAAATCATCAGCAAGACTTGTATCAAGGAGCATGTTGCCTATGTTGTCTTCTAGGATTTTTATGGTTTCAGGTCTTACGTTCAAGTCTTTAAGACATTTTAAGTTAATTTTTGTGTATGGACTAAGATAGTGGTCCAGTTTCATTGTTTTACATATGGCTGTCCAGTTTCCCAATGCCATTTGTTGAAGAGACTGTTCTTCCTCTGTTATATATTCTTGGCTCCGGTATATTTCTGGGCTCTCTATTCTATTTCACTGATTTGTGTATCTGTTTTTTATGCCAATAACATAGTAATGTAGCTTTGTAATATAGTTTGAAATCAGGGAACCTGGGGGCCCCTGGGTTGCTCAGTCATTAAGCGTCTGCCTTGGGCTCAGGGTGTGATCCCGGCATTCTGGGATCGAGCCCAGCATCAGGTTCCTCTGCTGGGAGCCTGCTTCTTCCTCTCCCTCTCCCACTCCCACTGCTTGTGTTCCCTCTCTCACTGCCTCACTCTCTGTCAAATAAATAAATAAAATCTTTAAAAAAAAAAACGGAGCCTGATGTCTCCAGCTTTGTTTTTCTTCCTCAAGAATGGTTTGGCTATTCAGGGTCTTTTGTGGTTCCATGCAAATTTTATGATTCTTTGCTCTATTTCTGTGAAAAATGCCACTGGAATTTTAATAGGGATTGCATTCCATCTGTATAATGGTTTGGGTAGTATGGTCACTGTAACAATATTAATTCTTCTAATCCATGAACATGGAATTTATTTCCATTTATTTGTGTGTTCCTCAATTTATGTCATTAATATCTTAAAGTTTTCAATATACAGGTCTTTCATCTCCTTGACCAAATTTATACCCATGCATTTTATTCTCTTAGATGTAATTATAAATGGAATTGTTTTCTTAATTTCTCCTCTGATATTTCATTATTAGTGTAAAGAAAAAGAAGAGATTTTGGTCTATTGATTTTGTATCCTACAACTTTACTGAACTTGTTTATTAGTTTTTTTATGGAGATTTTTTGGGTTTCTATATATAATGTTGTATCATCTGTAAATAGTGACAGTTTTAATTCTTCCTTCCAATTTGGATGCCTTTTATCCCTTTTTCTTGCCTAATTGCTGTAGCCAGGAGTTCCAACACTATGGTGAACAAAAGTGGCAAGAGTGAACATTGTTGTCTTGTTCCTATACTTAATTCTTATTAAATGCTGACTAATCAGTATAACTTCATACAACTCTTTTTGTCTCCTCCTCCCTTCCAGCACCAAGGAAAAATTGGAGTTAAATTTAATGTTGGGACAGATGACATCGCCATTGAGGAGTCCAGTGCAATCATTAATGATGGGAAATACCATGTAGTCCGTTTTACGAGGAGTGGTGGCAATGCCACGTTACAGGTGGACAGCTGGCCAGTGATCGAGCGCTACCCTGCAGGTAAGCCAGTGAATGTGTACTGGGGGAAGATTTTATGAAGAGCAAACTGGAAAACAAAGCAGTATTTTGCATCCGTTTCACCAAATTGTGGGTTTTCTGAGAAACCATCAAGTATTTATTGGACTTTAAAATCATGTGAATGTAATGCTGTCCTAAACTGTTCTTGATACAGTGTACAAATGACATTTTATAGGAGAACTTGAAGGCACACGGTATCGTTTGCAAAATTCAGGACATCAGTGAAACCAGAAAAATGCACACATGAAAGGCACAACATGTCAAAGCTCTTTTTACTGCATCTTTGTATTTGAACAAAGGAAAGGCTTTGTCAAAAGTAACAGAGTTAAAATTTAAAACTCAGGGAAGGAATATTACACACTTTTCTCTGAAAGAAAATAGGACCAGGTCGTTCCTTTGATGGTGGTGCAGAGCTGAAACTCACGAAAGGTGCAAGAAGGCCATGGGACAAACAGAGGAATAGTAAAGGAATGATATGTAGTACTCTGAATCATCAGTTTTAAAAACATGCAACTAACTGAAATTTGTTTTCACTGTCATATGACCATATGGGAGTTTCGCAAGGGTTCTGTTACACCAGCATTACTCTTTTCAAGTCTATAAAATGAATGTCAAGGTATTATTGATAAAATAAAAATTACCTTTTTCATTGTTAATCAGCTTTGTCAGTTCTACATTATTGAAACAAAAGCAGTAGATGAGAAACTTAAACCAATGTTACCTGGGGTTGCATATAGTCTTAATTTTAAAAAAGCATGTTTTTTTTTAAGTAAAATACAAATTAAAAGTATAATGGTTATTTTACTTCATTTATTATCCTCTTTATATTTAGTACAAAAGAGGTTAATAAAAACATCAGCCTCATTTCTCTCTGCTCCCCTTTTAGATACAACTGACTTGTACAACAGATTTATAGCACAGTGTAAAGAAAGAATATAAAAAGTTTTCATTTTGTACAGTAAAAATGACTACCAAAATGTGCATAAGCCTCTGTTACAAGTTTTTGTTTCTTGTCAGAAATAATTTGAGGAAATAACCAACTTATTAAATAAAGATTAATTTTTCTTGGTACTGACTCACGATTAGGAAATGTCTAATGAAATGTCTGTGATGCCCTTCTGGACCTTTCCTGATTTAAAAATATCTACAGCTTCAAGCCTCATTTCAGATCTATTCTGGTGCTCTGTAAATATTTGCTGAATTAAGTATAATAAAAAAAACCCCAACTCTATGACAAAATTCAGAAGCAAGCACATTAAGAATATGTCGTGCCCATTATAATACTGGGAAATAGTAGGCAGTCAATAAATATTTGCTGAATAGATGTCCTGGGAATTATCCCAATCTTACTCTTCAATTATGAGAATGTACACCTTCTTTTACCATCTGTAATAGGATGAAGGAGTGGGAGATTTGGAAGGAAAGTAACTTACATATGCGTGCAATGTCACATCGCTCCTGCTAGTAACCCTATTGCATTGACTCAAATCCTAATACAAAGGTATTTCCATAAAAACTATGGCCTTAGTGAAATTATGGAAAAGTAAATTGGTGAATTTCCTAAAATATGGATTAATCAATACCTGTTTCCTGAGAGGAAGTTAATGCACTGGACACTATGAAAGATGTAAAGTAGGATAAGATCTAAGCCCTGTCTCTGGGGTCATTGTGTCTGTGAGTAGTGGAGCTGAACATGTAAATTGACAAATCCTATTGCTATTACAGAATGTCAGTTGCTTCTTGAAGCCTAGCATTGTTTCTTTACCAATTAAATTGTTAAAATTATTTCATTTTAGTAACTTTTTATTCTTGTCACACTTTCTGTACTGTTATTGGTAAGAACTCTGCTCTAGAGAATGTTAATGGTGACCAATGAGGGGAGAAAGGAAGTCCCACTCTCAAGTTAGTTTGGGAAAATCTGTGTTAAACTATGTTTAAAATATGTATACTTGGACTTTATTAATACCCATAATGCATCTCTAAAAGAGAATTCTAGTATGCATTTCCCCAGGATAGATAATCAGAATCCAGTTTTCTAATGCATTGGGGTAAATATTTTGTCTTTAAAATTTTCTCTACCTCTTTGATACAGTGTATCTGATTGACAGTACTTTAATTGTGCACATACTAGATACTATGTACTAGGTATAGTTCAAAAAAGATATGATCTTTTCTTGTGGCAAGCCAGTGTCCAATTTAAATACTAGTAGTTGAGATTGGGGCAATAAATTAATTAAGTTAACAAATATTTGTCCATTTTTCTAGACTAATATTTGTTTAACACATACAGTGTCTCATTTACCAATTAAATGGATGCTCAGTATAGGGAACAATATAAAATATATTTAAAAATCAGAAGTTGGCCAAAAAAAAAAACAAAAACAAAGCCAAGCTGGCAATATCATGATAATTAAGGAGTAAATCTTTAGAAATAGTTTTAGATACAACCTCTTGTATATTTAGTCAAAGATTGTATGTACCCTTTCAGTAAAAAGTATTTTAGATACTAATTAATCAAGAATGAGCAAAATTGCCATTATTATGAAGGTTACAAGCAAGAGTAAAACACAGAATTTGTCCTCAAGAATATCAGAGCACCTGTGGGGAATTTAATATATACATATAAAAAGTTAATGATCAATATGTAAAGAACTCAGGAAAGTCACCATTGTTGTTATCAAGTGTTTTATTAATCATCTGTTCTTTGGGCATTTCAGCATGATGTTGAGGTAGGAAATAAACCATGAAAATACCTTCTTCTTTTGGAGCTTATCTGTAACAATGCCATGAAGGCTGAGTATGAATTTAGAAGTATGTGTCATCTAGAAGAAAGTTTTTAGAACAAAGTGATTTTACGTATGAGGCAATAGAATTGTCTAGTATATCTCTTTTATATTGGTTTGTGGTATGACTATTTTTATTTTAAAAGTTTTTTTTGTTGTTACTCTTCATTAGAAAAACAGCTGGACTAATGCTTTTACCACCAAATCCTATAATCAGAGAAGCAGGAACCAACAGACTATATTTGGTTCCTTTTAAAGTGCCTGCACTGCAAAATATAGGTAATAAGGATTGAAATTAGTAATTAAGTATAGCACTTAACCTTCCATTATAGGGCTTTGTGGTAAGTGCTTTTATATGAAGCAATCATCTGGTAACAACGCTATACCTTTAATGAAAAGCACCTAAGGCATTGACCAATGGTATTACCCAGTAATTGTCTAGAAGGCTTTCATAGAGAAACTAATTAGTAGAGGTAGATTTTATGCTCTTTTCAAGTATATGAAATATTCCTTTAACTCAACAATTCGTATTTTAGAATAAATATTGAATTTTCTGAATAGCAGACCCAGTTTCCATTAGTTTTTGTACATGGAGCAATGAATAGCAATAATATTTTGCAAGCCATTTAAAGTTGAGAAAGCCATTTATTGGTGCTTATTAGTTAAAGCTCTAGAATATAATGCATCATTAATCTCTGATTTGTTCCTAATTATAGTTAAGTAGCAAAATTTCTCTCTCAACAAAAATAGATTTCTTTTCTCATAATGTTAAGCTACAGAACTTAACATCATCTTACTTGCCCCGTCTAAAGATTGCTCCAGGTAAATCACAGTTGCCTTTGAAGATAAACCATTGAGTTTATTTGTCTACCAGAGTGCCAAAAAAATATCCTTTACACAAGGCCAAATATTCATTTTATTCCTGTCAAATCAACACATCAAATCAACAAGTGTTTAGAGGATATGTACTACATTAAAGGGACATACTAGGCTTACCATTTGGTTACAGAGATACATAAAAAATGCTGGAGAGTAAAAATATACATGTGAGAAAGTATAAGAGTTATCATGTAATACTTGGTTAATTTCTGATTAAGAAATACCCCCCCCCAAAAAAAAGTAAAACAGTTTCCAAGGAAGAAGAAGCCATTTTGGAGTAAGTGGTCTAGTAATACTATGAAAAAAATAGGAAACTTGACTTGGGTCTTGAAAACCTAGATTTTTACTTAAAGGTTGGCATGCATTTATTTTAATGAGATTAGCAGGAAAAGATAGAGACGGAACATATTTAGAAGGTTATTAAACAGCCCAGATGTCAAAAGATGAAGGCTTAAAGTAGGGTGATAGAAAATAGAGAATTAATACGGAATACAACAGAAGATCTGGTCTTCAATTGAATAGGAGAGTCATTTTTACTTTTTAGTCTGTCTGTCTCTTCACCAGCAAGTTTTCAACATTCTGTTGCTGCAATGTGTCATCAGACTGCAGCAAGTAACAATGAAATGGGAACCTGTGGTAGGAATGAATAGAGAAGCCAGAGACATGGTTCTCGCTTGCTAAGAGTTTAGTCTTTTGGGCAGACAAGAAGAATTCAGAAAAACTCACTAATGTCAAATAAAATGGGTCAGTTTCAAAATTGCTAGTGAAGGGTTTAATTGATACAGAATTTTTAAAGAGGAGAAAACGGTGGTAAATCTGCCTTACAGAAGATCATTTAGGAATTGGAAAATTTGAAAGAAAGAGAGGAATCGCCCAAAGAAAGACACTGTAGAGATAGTGTAAATATTTTTCTCATCATCGTTTGGTTTGGCTCAAAGGTCTTATGGGTATTATCTCTAAATCTGGATTTTTGTTTTCATCTTCAAAAATTGGTAAAACATTTCAGAGCTCAGGAAAGTCATAGTGATGATGCCCCTTTAAATTCTCTATACTTAGTTTAGATTGAGTGATTGAATTTTAGTTTAAGTCATCAATATTTATTGACTATCTACTTGAGCTATTCCATCATTTATAGATTCCTAGTTGGCACTAAGTGTTGGTCAGTTTGATGATCTTGGTGTTTTTATTTAGCTTTAAGTGAATTTTTGCTATGTATGATGTAATTGAAAAAAATCTATCTCATTCATGATCATAGCATTTGAAGGAGAGAAGGAACTTCAAAGATCTTCTATTCCAGTTCCTTCATTTTTCAAACAATAAAATGGAATCTTGGAGAGGCTAGTGGATTTAATCAGAATCACTGTGCTAGTTAGTGGAAAAGTCAAAATTATACTTGTAAACTCCTGTTTGCCAGCTCTGTGTGCCTTACTTTATACTTTCTGGAAGACAGAAACCAAGAGAAATCATTAGATATATACTTCAACATAGCAAGGTATGCTCTTCATAGCTAAATATGAAGACTTACACGTTTGGTCATAGTTGTGTATGTTGGTCCATGTCACAGTCTATTACTTCTGCTGACCAACACAGACACATATACACACAAATCTTACAAGTGCTAAAAAATAATAACACGTAGAACAATAATTTTCTTAGAGAAACCATAGTTATTTTGTTATCACCAAATTTGGGGTCAGTAACACTCATTAGTAGGCACTGGTTATTTTTTAACCTCACTTTTAAAGCATTATTAACAAATCAAGTAACCCATTACGAATCATCACTATTTAACTGTTCCTGCAGCACTCAACCTTTAAGTTAACATGACTTCAAACTTTATATATTTATTCATTTGCTATATTTATTTCTCAGTGACATTATTTGAAACAGTTGATTTCAGTAGCCAGAAGAGGAGTGAGTCATTAGAGGATTCAGGTGTTAGAGATCCAAAAGGATCATTTGGGAGAAAAACTGTACCTTAATAGATTTGTCACATGTCTTGGTTAAATGTATTAGGTATGGGAAATGTTTGAGTGAATTTTGTTTCCCTCCTACAAAAAGTAAGGCAGTGAAAATATAACTTTCTAATGGAAACTGATAAATCATAGAGAAGACTCGAATCATTCTTTGTGTAAACAGCCAATTTTTGGTAGAGTCCAACAGAAGACATGATAATCAGGACTTGTCACATAGTAGGCTACTTTAATAATTATTGAATAAATCCAGTTTCCTCATTCAGTTTCTATGTAAATACGTTGTCTTTTGCTCTTAGTCTTTAGCCAAAATATCTTTGTGTGTGTGTGAATATTCATGTGAATATATAAATGTTTAGCTTCTATTTGATGTAGTTAACTGGTTACTAACTAAAATTTTCCGAAGTAAAGCTTACATACTATGAAATACCTGAAACTTCAAATACTGTAGCTGTGTTAGGTAGAATTAGTGACTAAAACTCTGACTTTTCCAGTGTTAATTATCTTCTTTCATGGTGCTCAGTTTTTCTGAGATGTTGGAGGCTTTTTTTAATGATGAAACATAATGAAGTTTTTATTCAGCCATGTATTAAATATACCTAGCTAAAATGCCTACCTGCAAAGAGATTGTATCCAAGGAGATAGAAATGATACATTCTCATTCTCACGCATTTTTATAGATTCTCAGTGACCTGGGTTTTTTGGTTTTGGTTTTGGGTTTTTTGTTCGTTCGTTTGTTTAACGTCAAAGATGTTCTTACAGTTACTGTAAGGCAATCACATTAGGATTTTTAATTTTCTGACAAAAGAAAGAGAAAATTCCTCTGGTGGTTTGGTGGACTTTGGCATCATTTATGCTAACAGGCTAACAAATATAGATAATATAAATAAATACAAATAGCACTTCTTCATGATTTCCAGAAGATTTCCCCTTTATCTTCTTGTTCCCCACTATTGTTTCCAATGAATTTTAGTACTCTAAATTCTTATCATAATAAAGGTATGTTTTGATCCCACTCCTGAAAAATACTCACGTTACACAGAAAATGGCATTATCATAATTTTAAGTAAGGATAGCCAAAATGTTGACTGAGGAATTGGGTTTAGGGAGTTTTCTCCAAAGGTATTGATAATCAGGTTAATGAATTTATTTACCGCTTACAAGCGATGAATTACTAATGTCACATACAAAAAATTAGTTGCTACAACAAATGCACAATTTAGGTTTTAGGAGGTGAGGTGGAAAAATGTTTAACGAAATAGCTAAAGAGTGAAGGTAAGAGAAATTACATTTTTAAGGATCTTAGGCTTTCAGGAAACTTCACAGATTTTCCAAGTGTTTGGTTGATTTTTATAAGATTTATAGTTTTGTAGCAATGCTCTTATAACTTCATCAGTATCAAAAGTATCTTTCTTGTATCACATAGTTGATAATTGGAGTTCAAAGTAATAATAGTTGAGGTCAAGATTAACCAAGAGATGCTAAAATTAGTGCTTAGAAGTAGGAGTAGAGACTAGTAATTTATGTAATGTAAAAATGTGTCCTTCAAGGAGAAGATAGAAACTTTTCACAGAGAAACTCAGCAGAACACCCTAACTAAGTGATCAAACTAACCATCATCATTAATAAGAAACATTGACTTCATGTACCTCCTGACATAATGGGCTGAGAAGGTGTTCTCAACAAAAATTCCTGACCTCGATCTAATCCTGACAAATGTGATGTGGTAATCTGGATTGGATTCTGGAATAATAAAAGCACATTACTTAAAAACTGTTAAAACCTAATAATGTCTGTACTTTAGTTAATAGAATACTGATGTTAATTTCTTGGTTTTGATAATTATTCAATGGTTGTGAACAGTGGGGAAAGGTGGGTGAAACGTAGATGAAGGTCTTGTTATTATCTTTTATAACTTTTCTGTAAATTAGTACTTTTTAACAAAAATTTAAAAAATGATTTCTATCCAAAAATACATTTTAATCAATTCTATATAATATTATTCCAGAAAAAAAAGATTTTATAATAAAACTTCATGTCTTTGTAGAACTGGCAGGTCAGATGTAATTGTTGTGATAAATTATACATTAACATGTTTATTTGGTTATTAGAAAAGCACATTTATTCCTAAGAAATATAAACCTATTTTCTATAACAATCCAGAGGTGTAACCTAATCTAATATTTTAGTTAGTTCTTAATTAAGACAGAATGACATAATAAATGTGAAAGTCTTTTGAAGTATGAAGCCTTTAAATAGGCCATATATTAAAATTTAAATTATGATGATGAATATTTTGTGTCAAATTTAGCCTCATGGGTTGAGTATTTGTCAAAGAAAGACTTTCATCTTAAACATTTTAAAGTCTATTTTGTTTTTAGCCTTTTATATCTGACTGTATTAAAAAGTAGCTGAGGTTTCTACCTCTCCTGAAAATTTGAGACTAACTTCCCTCATGTTAAGTATTATTGAAGTAATTTTTCATCTTGGGCATATTATCTCTACTGGTGGCCTGAATATTTAAAATATCCATTGAGAGTCCAAAAGAGAATATACCTACCATAAGTCTGTCTAGATATTGCCATATGCATTTCCAATGAAGTATTTTCGGTGAATTTATGAGATATAAAACTGGACAGAATAGAGGAACATCTAGCTTCATTTTTCTAGATAGTGTCAACTAATTGATAACATGCCATAATAATTTTTCAGGGTCACCTCTGCTGGAGCATTTTAAAAGTCCATGTAGAGTCTTTAGCTTTCTCATTTGTCATTTTTATAGTTCAATTTGGCAGAGCTGTTGGATGAGAGTCTATTTTCTGGTTAGCGGAGAAACAAACAAAAGAAGCTTTTTNAAGTTTTTTTTTTTTTTTTTTTTTAATGCAGAAGTTTGCTTTGCTGGAAAGGGGAGCGGGATGGTCACAGTCACAGAAGGAAACAGGCCTGGGGATCATTAGATAAGGCTTGTACTTTATGAAAGTGTAGTTCAAATAGAATGATAAATGCATGGGGTTGGCTCAGTAAGGAAATTGGTATTGCACAAGGATTGGGGCAAAGAGGTAACAACTCACCCAAAATCCCAGACATGCACAGAGCCCATTTAAATTCCTGCCTTTTGTAGGATTTCCTATCAGCAAGAGTGAGCTAGACAGGCCTTCTTCTGTACAGGAAACTGTAGGTTCTTTTATATACATTTTCTCATTAGCACTTAAAAAATTTAGAGAAGGAGTGGTATGTGGTGATCAGAGAAGACTTCACAGAGGACTGGTCTTTGGGCTGGGTGTTGGAGAATCCTTTGGATTTTAGTAAGTGAGCATTAGAGAGACCAGGCTAGCTGGTGAACCATATGCCACTGCATATGGTTATGCAGCTTGGGTGATTAAATGGATTGCACCAATATTCCATTGGAGGGAAGCCATGGAAGCTGGAATCCAGTCTATACTTGGGCAACAAGTCATGTACCCTGGCATAGAGGATGTCCCCTGAAGAAAGAGCTATCTTTTCCTTCTTACCAAGCACCTTGGGTTTACCCATCCTTTTATCTGGGTGTTAACTATAAGAGGAATCCCCTTTCTCAATTCTGCATGATGGCACCCTATAATTAGGAGACCATAAAAATTTTCAAACACACACAATTCTGAAAGAGAAAAGAAGCGATAGCAATAGTTACTACTGCATAATAGGCACATGCCAACCCTATCCTAGGCAATCCAGAACGCTTGTCACTTCACCTATAAGCTGCCCTTATTGAGATTATTGCTTGTCTCTTACCTGGAGAAACTAGAATGATCCTCTTAGTCATTATACTAGGTGGCTGGGTTTATTCCTATTCATGTAGGAAAGCTAAAGATACTAATTAGAAAATGACTCTGGCTGAACTCAAAAAAAATAATTTTAACCACATTTGAAATCATTTTTATCTCCTAAAAATATGTTAAAGTATCAGTACATTCTCAGTCACTCATGAATCTTGTGCTTAATTTCCTCTTTTGCTTAACCAAGCTTCACGTATCTTAAATTATGTTTAATTTCAGTTCAAATTTCTTTTATCACTTTCTGCCTGAAGATAATTTTCTCAAATATTCGTTTTTTTTATTCTGAATTAGAAAGCATTGAAAAAAGGTAAGCAACTGGAATAGAAAGAAAGCATCAGAAGATTGATTAAATTCTTTAAAGTGCTAACAATAGACCCAAGTCTTAAGACCTAGCCATTTCTTTTCACACATTTTACCTTAAACTCTTAATGGAGGCCAAAAGCCTTGGATACTCCTTTGATCTATCAATGAATATTCATTGATATTCAACCCACTTCATGGTTGTTCCATGATGTGCTTGCTAGAGGTGGTGGGGAACCCAGGGGAGCAAAAAACAGTCTTTTGTCTTGCAAGAGTTTGAAGAATAACTGAGGAGGGAAGGTAATTCAGAGAGGTATGAATTTTATGGGAAATGCAGCATTACATGGCACAATATATGAATATGAGAGCTGGAAGAGATATGAAAAAGAGAGGAAAGTAATATGTTTAGTGCTTAAAAGAAGTAAAATCTAAGTCTGTTCCTGAAGGGATAAATGGACATATATTGGTGATGAGTCTAATCTAGGCTGGAAAGAGAATGAACCCCAGAGCAGAAGTGGTTAAAGATTCCAAAATAGCACAAAAAAAAAATGGTCTTATTCCTGTCTTGGGGTATTCATGGTAACTTCATACTATTATACTAATAAAAGCTTTGAGAGTAATTAAAGAAGGAGGGTCAGAACCACTTTGTTCCAGAATTTGTGGGTTTCTAAGGGATATCTATACCCTGACAAAAGGATGGTTTCTTTGGGAATATCAAGAGTTAGAAACAGTTAGAAACATTCTTTTCTTTTTTTTTTTTTTTTTTAAGATTTTTTTTATTTACTTGAGAGAGAGAGCGNGAGAGAGAGAGCGTGAGTGCACAAGCAGGGGGAGGGGCAGAAGGAGAGGGATAAGTGGGCTCTGGGATGAGCAGGGAACTCAATGAGCATGGAGCCCATGACTGGATCCCAGGACCCTGGGATCATAACCTGAGCTGAAGGCAGATGTTTAACCAGTGAGCCACCAGGTGCCCCCAGAGTTAGGAACATTTTGCAGATTTCCAGTTTGAGTTCCCCCTGGGCTCTCAAAGAGAGGTCTGTGAGGATAAGGTGAAATTAGCACTGTCAACCTGTACAAAATTGAGGTAACTGTTGCTATTGGTGTGTACCCATTAAATTTTAATAAAATCTGGATAAATAGGTAGTGATCAACACAATGGAGTTTCATTTCTACAAAGATGTATATTTCCTTTTGCAACTGAATTCTTACTCTAACTAAATTATAACTTCCCAAACCACCTTACCCTCTTAAAAAATTCCTAACTTAATGTGATTAATAACATAATTCATCTTTTTACCCCCATAGATCAAAATCTTTTACTTATTCCATCAGATCAGGCACTGGAACCACTGGTAGGTGCCAGTCCACTAATTCCTCCTTCAGATTTCCCCATTCCATCATGTCCAGTCCGTGCTGGCATTATTTTAGTGATGTAAGGCCCTTATCACAGTTGGGCTCCTTGTTATCAACTGTAAACCATCTATACTCCTTTTCAGCCCTCATTATTGCAATCCGTTTGGTATATAGCCAAGATGTTTATCTTCCTGAAGTTGCTTTTATCATATCTCTTCCTGCCCCTCAGTTCTTCAGTGGCTCCCTAAAGTGGGCAATACGAAAATAGAATTTATATGGATGAAGGGAGATGTATAGTAGGGTTCATTGCCTTTCTTTCAGTTCTGATATTTCACAGGAATTTTATTTTTCAAATTTTAATTTTTCTGTTTTTATATGTAGAATTTTTTTTTGAAAATCTGATTTGCCTCATTTATATTTTTCTAAGTATTATGTTACCAATTTCTTACCCTTGCAATGGGAAACCAAAGATTATAGGTGTTTTGATTTGTTTTACTATATTTATCGTTCACACTTTGAACTTTACTGTTAGTCTGTATTGAATATATCTAAAAGCTATTAACTTAAAAAGTAAATATAATGATTAAATGCAATTAAAATATTTCACTCTATAGTCAAACCAAAACAAATAAAAAAAAAGGTCCATTGTATTTGCTCATAATGTGTGATAATGTTCTTTGCTTTTTTATTTTCTTTAAACAGGAAATAATTCTGAACAATAATACTTTTATGAGATATTTTATTCCAACTCTCAATGAGCTATGGTAACTTTCCGATTGTCTTCTAATTCCGTAGAGTTCAAGAGACTAATTTATCAAGGTTATCAAGCCCATCTTTCATTAGTTGGGCATTGGACCAGGTTCTAGCTAAAGACTTTTTCATTTCTACAGGTCTATAATTCTGTGTACTCTATAAAAACAATAGTAGCCATCATTTATTTAACATCAACTGTGTACCAGGTACTTTATACAAATTACCTCTTATTCTGAAATATAATCTCATAAACTATCCCCATCTTACAGATGTGTTAATACTTGAAAAGAATAAGTAACATGCCCTTGACTATTTAACTGAGATTTGAACCTGGCATTTTCTAGCTCCCATAAAAATCAAATAGACTTGGTTATTTCTTTCCATAAATCTTAATAGTCTCATAGTTAAGTATTTAGGAACCCAAGACATCACAAATTTCAAATGGAAGCTCTTTCTCTTGGGGCTATTAAAAGGCGACTTTAATATTTTTGGTGAGAAATATGTCATATATTTGTACTACAGCTTTCACCTAAATTATTGTGGCAATGTAAAGTGTTTAAAAACCTGTCTGTTCTTGTATGGCATATTGTAATCCCTTTAGTCAATAGGTGAAATTTCTTAGTCATCAAATAACATGGCAACCTAGAATCTTTTGAGGTTTTTTTTTCAATTTTTAATTTTTGTTTTTTTCTCCATTTGTTTGCTTGACTAGTCAAAGTCAAATAAATTACCTATGGTTATATATGTTATTAAAGGCAGATCTGGGACCCTATCCATGCTTCTCCACTCCAGCTAAAGAAAAACCATGTATTGCATAAAACTTTTTTGGCATAAACTTTTTTTAAGTACCAAGTTATTATACCATATACCTTCTTTTTTTCATGTTTGTCTATTTCTTGACTGAAATCTTAACATAATAGTGCACTCATTTATGTCTAAGAGCTTATATGTGAGGTTTTTAATCAGAATGCCCAAGGACTTCCTAAAAAAGATTAGTGGTCCTATAGCCTTTTTTGATTCCCAATTTTCTCATCCACTAGAATTGTTTTATATCCCCACAAATAACAGAATCACTGTATCAAATTTCATGAAGGGAATTGACTCCATATATAAATCTCATCATATATTATATAATGGATAATTATAATTATATAATAGAATGTTATATTCTATTATATAATAGATATTATAATTATATAATAGAATATATAATATTATTATATATTCTATTATATAATAGAATTATTTCTATTTTCCTCATATATTATGAATCCAGTCTCACCGCCGTGGCTACCTATTTTCACCTGCAAAAATCAGGATTGGGAGGGAAAGGAAGATAGAATCAGGAAGTCTGGATCATGAAGAAGAAGCTGGAAATGTGAGATAAACCCAAAAAATATTCCAGAGTAAAGACGTGCAGTATGGCAAGGCAAAGGACAAAGGATAGTAGAAGAGACAAGTGCAGAAGAGGGTGCAGTTTGTTAATTTGTTTAGTAATTCTCTTAAAAATACTTATTTAAGACCTCCAGTATACCTGGCTCTATGCCGAGAGTACAGTGCTGATCCAGAACAGACACAATTCCTGCTCTCCTGGAGCTTCCAGTTTATTGGTGAAAACACATTTCAAATATCCCCTCTGACTAAAGTGTAGGGTATAAAACTAGAGGGGGCCAGAATGAATGTCCACAGTAAGGTAGGGGGTGTTGTAGCAGTGCAGGTATTGCTTGGACGATAGCAGGAAGGTGGAGGTAGAGACACTGGTGTTGAGTGAAGGTCAGCCTCTCCCTTAGGGCACAGTCCCCAAGAACATCAGAAGAGAAAAGCCAAGGGCAAACACAACTCTTTTCCACCCACTTCTTCCAAACATTTCCCCCAAACAAGTTCAGGCCAAAACATATTGAAGACTGGTAGTATGGGTGGAAGTGGTGAAACCATATTTTATTTCTCAGGAAATATAAGGGAACTTGAGTTTATTATATTCATATAAAATTCAAGTCTTTTTGTTCTAGCATTAATTGGTACAGTCATCCACTTGCTAGACCTTCTACTGTCCCTGGGTATTTTCCATGAAGCCTCCCACCCCCATTGCTGGGAGGCTTCAGGGAGGTAGGTAAACCTTACCTAAGTTGGGCTTGAATTGCCATCCTCCTTGAAAAATAAGCCCCAAAAGAGAAAGAGAACAGAGTAAGACACTCATCTAATTTTGAGTAGATGATAAATACTTCAAATTGACAATGAAAGTTGATATTTAAGTAGTTATTGTTTGTTGGCATGACCATTTAGCAAGCTCCACCCTCCCAACTAATTATGGTCTCACAAAATCATTTTTTTTTGTGTTTATTGAACAAGATTCCTCAGGAAATTTTTAAGATTAGAAATATATGTAAATAATAGAGGCTTATCCTTTGGGACTTAGAATTTGTTTTCAGAACTTTGGAAGTAGGCACAATAAACTTTCTGTGATCTCACAATAGTTAGTAAATTGAAGAAAACATCAGTATATTTTAGTAAAAGAATCTCACCTTGTGTAATCATCACCTAAGTAGGAATTTATTTTATGCAGTGTTTTGTGAGGGCTTTCTTCTGTGGAAACTTTTAAAATAAATTAGCAACTTAACACTAACACAGTATTTTAAATATTGTGTCCAGTCATCTGTGTTAATGAAGCTACAGGGGACCACAAAGTAAAGAGAATGGTAGGATCGGTTTTGTTTGTTTGTTTAAGAAATTCCATTTAATGATATGAAACGTTAAACAGTTCCTTTTGCAAAAGTTGTTCTATAGACATAATGGAACTATGTGTATACCTAGACCTATTTATAAATATAGGTGTATATGTAGGTATATATCATGCTGATACTTATATATTTTGTGCTGAAATCAATTTCATCATTATCTTATACCTTTACTAATGCAAACTATATATTGGTAGAGTTCATTCTATTACTGTACTAACTACCAGAATTGTGGTGCAGAATATTATGATTTAAAAGCTAATCCAGAGAAGGACAAAATGATGTCTTCAAGCAAAATTTGTAATTAAAATGGGTACGACTTTGACATTCACTTGGTACTTTATTAAAATGCAAACCCAGGAGTATTCATTTCCAGACCTTTTAGCCATTGTAGCAAAATACTATCACATCTGCTTAGTATCCAAGGTCTATGATTAGGCCAACAATATATAATTTTAAATCATCTTAAATCATCTCTATGTTAGTTTGCTAGGGCCTCCATCAGAAAATACCAGAGACTAGATGACTTAGAGAGAAATTGATTCTGTCATTGTTCTGTAGGCTAGAAGTCCAAAGTCAGGGTGTTGGGGGGCTTGATTTCTCTGGAGACCTATCTCCTTCGCTTGCAGATGGTCACCATCTCTCTATGTTTTTACATGTTCTTTTCTCTCTGGGCACCTGCCCCTGGTATCTTTCTATATGTGTCCAAATTACCTCTTCTTGTAAGGATGCAAATCAGATTGGATTAGGGCCCACCCTTAGGGTGTCAGTTTAACTGCATCACCTCTTCAAAGTCCCTATTTCCAAATACAGTTGCATTTTGAGGTACCGAGTTCAGGCTTTACCATATGAATTTCAGGGGATAGGAGGCACAATTTGGCCCATAACAATCTTCAAGCAGTTGAAGGGTCCTCATGGAGGATGTCCATAAACTGTGTATTTCCACTGAAGTCAGCACAAGGCCAGTAGGGTTTTAAAGACTACAGGAAAGTTTTTAAATGAAATAGTAATTAGGCCAGAGTTGTATGACCCCATTCATTTAGCCCTATCCTTGAAAATGAGACAGCGTAACTATAGATGTGCTAGATTGTAAAAAGGAAGAAGAGAAGACGAAGACGAAGGAGAAGAAGAACAACAACAACAACAATAACAACAACATGTAAGTGGAGAAATTCCAATTGTCCTTACTACTGGAGTATCAGCTTAAACTTGGTGAAGACGTATTTGTAGTTTTATCCTTCTCTCCTTTCTGTTCTGTATTTAGGGATCCACTAGACATCACAGGTGGCTTAAGTTTAAGGGGAAATACTGAAGGAAGTAAAGAAATTCATACAGAGGTCCATTCTGAGAGATGCAATGAACTATTTCTCCTGCGTATCTACTGCATTCTTTAGGATGTCTGAGTCTTAATTGGTGATCTCCACCCAAGCTGGGAGCTACACTTAGGCCACCTGCAGGTTTTCAAGTCTGCTCCTGTCAGACTTGATTGGATGGGAACTCTCCTGAGGATGTTTCCTGAATCAGAAATAGCCCCCAAAGTACAGTTTCCCAGATCACAGGTGTTTGAGAAACCCAAGAAAAGATTTTCCTTGGGTAAATTTTGGACAAAAGTGGTTTGCAAAGAGCAGCCATTGATTTGAAGAAATCATATTCCCTCTTGAAATTGTCCTGTCTTATCTCTTTAGTACTAAGAACATAAAATGAAGAGGAGACAAACCTCTTTCTGAGCATCATAATGCACTTCCCCATCCTCTTGACTACTTTTTATAAAATTGAAGTCTCCTAAAACCTAACCTGCGCCTGCCTTTCTCCTCTTGAAATGGCTGTCAGATTAGTGACATGCTTCAGTGGGTGGGTAGAAAGAGAAGCCAGAGGAATGTCTGCCTGGTGAGAGGTGTGTGTGTCTGTATAGCTGAAAGAAGAAGGAAGACAAGTTTGCAATACTAAACCTATCAGAAAAATGTAATGTCTTAATTATAAAGATCTCCCTGGATGATGACTCAAAGTCTTCATGAATTTGTCAAAGCNAAAAAACAATAAGAAAAATAAAAAAAAAAAAAAAAAAAAAAGAAGAAGAAGAAAAGAAAAGAAAAGAAGTAAAAAAGAATACGCCAGATCAAAAATTTCAGTCTCTTAAAGATATTTGCAGAGTTAGAAACATTGATCATATCTTGTTTTTCAATGGGTCTAAAATTAATTCCCCTATAAAAACCCACAGACAGCATATGTCAACAAGATGGCCTGATTGTGTCTTCTTGACAGCCCTACCTTTAACTTGGGATCATGGGTCGTTAGCATTGGTGGCCACTTGAGAGGCCATAGAGTCCACTAACCACATTTTACAGATAATGGGATTACCTTGCTTTAGGCCACTCAGTATCCACTTCTGTTCATAGTTTCTGCAGCCCATTTTTAACCACAAGCCTTTTGGGGGAAGAAGAAGAGTTTGAGACATTCTTTTTGAAACACATCTCTTTGAAGCATTAATATACAGATTAAAATATCATTTTGAGACCTCAGCGATAACTAAAGTTTTCCTCTTCTGGGAGCAGCTTTGTCTCTATGCTGCTGCACAGGACAGATGGTGGTCTCCTGAATTTCATTTTATTTTAAGGCAGGTACCTTTGGCTTTTTCTTTTTGTGTGGCCTCCTAAAGTTAATGACCTCCCTTCAGTTGTTCCCATTGGCTTACAGGTAGCCATGCATAAACCTCTGAAAACAGGTTCCAGAGGTTTGACATTGCTTTGGAGAAAATGCAGTGATTTTGACAAAGTATCTATGGGGTTGAGGACACACTTATAATAAATCTAGTTCCTTTATTTGTCTTAGGAGAGAAAAATTGATTTTTGTCAACACCTTTCTGATGTCCAGAGGGGTGAGAAGCAATTTCTGCAATCTCTATATTCCTGGATACATACGTCCTATTAGGCAGCTTAGACCAGACAACAAATAATGACATAACCACAATATATCGCTAGTGTTTACTAAGGGTCTACCTTGTACCACGCAGTGTGCTAAGAAATTTACATGTACTGTATTACAGCAGTTATTCTTACAAATACCTATTGTATAGATAAGAAAACTGAAGTTCAAAAATACTGTGTTCCTGGTCCCCTGTTACAAAGCTAATCACTAGGAAAGCCAGGATGTAGAGCCCATTATCCTTAGCCATTGAGAGTTCTCTTTCCATTTCCACAGTGAGTCTCACCACATGGGCTTACTTGAAAGAAATCATTGCAGAGGGGCGCCTGGGTGGTGCAGTCAGTTAGCATCCAACTTTCGGTTTCAGATCAGGTTGTGATCTTATGGTTGTGAGATTGAGCCCCACATTGGGTTCCACACTCAGCACAGGGTCTGCTTAAGACTCGTTCTCCCTCTGTCCCTCCCCCCTCCCAAATAAATAAATCTTTTTTAAAAAGAGGAAAAATGAACTCATTGCTGATATGCAAAATACATTTTTATTGGGGGTAAGTCATTCTAGGGCTTTAAGTTCAAATCTATAGTATTTGATCTGTCTACAAAATATTAGTTATTTTAAGAGTTTGTACATTTTATAAGACTAAGGAGGACTGGCCATCATCCAGCTGTATCCCAGCCTGCCCTTGGTACTTCCATGTAATCTTATTTCCATGTAATGTTAAATAATTTGTGTGCAGTTGACAAACCCCATTTTTCTAATTGGAAAAAAAAAATCTTCCTGCATTCCAATTACAAGTGAAGGAGAGAGATTGGTCCATTAAAATGAGATTAGGATGCAATAATAATCTGACTTTTCTTTACTAGAGAGTAAGGAACTTTCTCAGTATAATTTCTAGTCCATATCAGACGATAGATGAGACATTTACTTATTTCCTCTTCCTTAGACCAGTCTAAATATTAAGAAGATTAAAAGTCAGGGTTGGTGTGAGAGAGTAGAAAATTGAGCTATACCACATAATACTCTGATTCTCAGAAATCGAGAACTGGGAAAAGAAGGCTTAAATAAACATGTAAGCTCTTATTAGTGTGGATAAGCTTAAATGTTTTGACATGATTTAGAAGGTACTTAAGATTCTCACATCTGGGAAAATGGCAAAATGCCATTTTTAAGGTAATGTGGAGCTGTTCTTACATTTCCTTTTTCTTTTTCTCACCATCGAGTGATATCTATCAGTAGCCCTCTCTGTTTCTGTAGCTGTTAAACCATTCTTCTGTCTTAAATGCTACACAGCTAGCACAAAAGAACTCCTTAGTATGCGTGATAACAGAGTATGACCTTTAATTTATCAGAGCACATTCTGTATTCTGTTATCTGCTTGTCCCTGTTTTATTTCTTGCCACTAGTTTTTGATATGATATTCTAGTCTCTTTGCATTAGGAACTTAACAGTGAGATCCAAAGATCACAAGGGTACCTTTATTTCTGTTGGAACAATATGCAAAATAAAATGTTTGAATGTAAGTAGCATATACAAACAAGTGCTTCTACAAACCGTTGTATAAAGGCATACTAGGTGTCTTAGTGAAGTTCCACATTACAGGGGGGCATGAAGTGAGAAATTTCTTACCTCAGTTAGATGCGCACTAAGCTTCTAACTTCTTCCTCAAAGTACTGTTGAACTCTGCAGTAGACAGCCTGTGGCCTTCATGTCCAGTATCATAGAATTTCACAGGAAGATGTTGTTTAACTGGATGTAAAGGCCTACTGTTTTGTACAAGGAACTGGGATATCTTCGGAAGCATTACTCATGAACAGACTTTGGTCTACCTGAGTGTTCTGTGCTCTCTCCAGATGTTTAAGTTAAGTGGGCTGACTGACGAGGTACCTGAGTTGTGCCACCCTTTCTTTGTATAGCCCTGCATTCAGAAGCTACATTTAACTTATAGAAATGATGCTTTTTTTTTAAGGGAAGGATGGGAGCAAAACTGAAGTATCTATAAACATAGTATCAATATGATATTAAAATTTGAAAAAGATCACCCATAATCCCTCCATCCTAACTCAAATACTTTCATTTTTGCATATTGCCCTCAAATTCTTTCATTATATTTTATTTAATAGTTTTAACATGGTGTGTATTACATGCTTCACATGGCATAAATATTTTAACTGTTTTTATTTATATTTACCATTAGTTTGAGACTAAATATGTTCTACCAGAGAATATATTTATTAAAAAATAGATCTACAGGTATATAGCTTTATGAAATTGAAAAGAATAATCAACCTTTTCGGGATTAATATCCACACTAGAACACATATTTATCTGGTTATGATTTCAATAAAATTTAGGTTGTTTGTGATCTAGGTAAAATCCTTTGTGTTCTGTCACACCTTCTGTGTTTTTGTAGTCCATTGTCCTCTCCGAACTTCTGTGGCAAGTACAGTTCTTATAGTGGTTAATTCTATACTTATGTGAAGTTATCTATTACCCTGAACTTCCATTTAACTTCCTTCATGTTGCCCCTTGATTCCCCAAAGTGTAAGCTCTATAACAATAGGATCTATGGGATATATTGATGTATGCCCAACACAGTACTTTCAGAGTACACTGTCAGTGCTTATGTATTGACTTCATCGAGTCAGATTGCTTTCCTAATGTCTACCTGAGCTATACGAAAGAAACAAGGGATTTAACTATTGGAACTAGAAAAGAAAGGTAAACTCTTTTGGGTACGTCAGATATGTCTAGGAATGGGTGCACATATTGGGTTATTGATGAATGGTTTTAAGCACTGGGTCCCTGGAGATATGTAAAAGGAAAAGCAGAGATAAGAGATGAGCAGGGAAGAAAAAAGGAGGAAATGTGAAGCCCAAGCAGAATTCATTTAACATGTGGTAGAGTCCCATCCCTCTTCCCACAATCCAACAAAATGTGGTGGTCTTCTCACTCATGACTAGGAGGACCCACTGTCCTTTGACAACTTGTCTCTGGAGAGGGTCAGCATCAAAAAAAGCTGTAAACTTGGTAGATTATTATGCTTGGGACTTGTCTTATAGCTAAGGGGTTAAGATAAGGAATGCTTGGAGTATTTTACATCTCAGGTGCCTTGCATGGCAGGGCATCATTGTAAAAGGAAGAAAATGGAATGCTGTTCCTCACTGGGATCTCAACTGTAGTAGATCTTCACTACCTTAATCTATAAAATAGAGGGGATAAAAATGTACTCCTGATAAATCCTAAAGGATTTGGGAAGATTACTGATTTTATGTGCCTAAGAGAAGAATCTTACCCCAAACTTCACAAAACAGAACCTTTAAAAACAAGACCATGGTATTTTCCATTATACAAGAGAGTGCTGTCAGGATTAAAAGGAAGATGTTGGGGCTTTACGTCTCAGGCTGTTTCAGACTTTTTCTTTAAAAAATAACTGTTGCAAGGAGTAGCTTAGGAGTCAAATATACCTGGGTTCAAATGGTTCCTCCATCTATTTTGCATGACAATACCCATAGTTATATCATCTATTTGGGCGTCATTTTTTTTATCTATAAAATAAAAGATATTTATGGTCTGGGATTAATATGAGGACTAAATGAAAGATAACCTATATAATAGGTCAGTAGCACAATAAACATAAAAGCCACTCAATGCATTATTATCCTGTTTTCTGGTATTTTTCTGGTAGTATTTTCTTTAACAACTTTACCTACAGACCTCGTTCATACTTAAAAGGTGGGTTTTCCAAAGTGCATGAAACTTAGCTGTAGGCTTACTAGTTTGTTTAGTCCTATTGTCAGAAAAGAAGCACTTTTAGATGCTGGTGGTATGTGTTTATAATTCCATAAGGTCTAAAAGTCCAGATGACAATCCAAATCCATCACTGCTTCATATTAGCCATGAATCAGGCACACTCTGGAAGACCTATGCCCTCATGACTGAAAGATCTATGATTTCTACCACCTGATTTTTAGAGATCCAATTCTGTGTCATTTTTGCCTTAAAGGACAGACATTTTCCTCACAAGCAATTGTTATATTGATGGACTTTGGAAAATGCTAGTGGGGGAGTCGACAATTCACTTCATTTTCAAGAAATCACTAAAATCAATCTGGAAAAGAATATTCTTGAAAATTATGCATATTTCTGAAGATTTGTTGAGTCTAAGACTATGTGTCTTATGTATGTTTCATTAGAGAGTTGAGGCACTTACAGAAATTTCTCCCTGATCAAATCAACCATCAGCTCTCTCTGCAATTAAAAAAAAAAAAAAAGATTCCCAAGTTGGTATATATCCACCATAGTGGTCCCGACTTCAAGCTACACATCATTGGCTTACCTTTAAGTGGAAAGCATTTTACTTGAAACACTTCCTTGGCCTATGTTTACTCCAATGGCAAAATCATAATTGATGAAAGAGGAGCAAGATTAGGGAGTGATATCTATCTATCTATCTATCTATCTATCTATCTATCTATCTATCATCTATCTATCTATCTATCTATGTCATTAGTGGTACTAACAACTTTACTGATTTTGACTCTTAACAAATACCACAGCCCTAGTGGATTCATTTTCCACTGAGGAATTACTTACCAAGTGGTTACCTTGCGCCCAGCATTGTGCTATGCACAAGGTGTATAACAGTGAACAGAGTACCCAGAGATGCAGAAATTTGCAAAGCAAATAAAATTGCATCTTCAAAAAGAATTTGCTCCGTTAAAGGAATTGAAAGAAGTTCAGAATGACTAGAGTTTAAAGAGTTAGAAAAAAAGTGGTTCAAGATGAAACTGGAGAAGGAGTCAGGAGACAAATAGATGCATATATTGTTATGTATACATTTTAATGATATAGCAAATAATGTAATACCTAGGACAAACATTTTCATTAGAAAGCTTCATTCTTTCACAAGTTTGTTCCTCCAAGCGTCAATGATGTTCAAAATCCACTTATTTGAAGCATTATCAGTTAAGTTAGGTATTACTATTTAGTTTGGTTTGCATAACAATGACACATGTGGCACTTAGTTGGAAATTATGTGATGATGCTGCTTTTAAAAGAAGAGTAATTTTACAAAATTATGTAAAACTTTTGCTCTGTCAATGAAGGCATATCTAAATCATATCAAAATGACATGTTCTCATTTAAAAGCAAAAGGTCTAAAAACAGACTCTTCATCTTCTCTGGAGGTATGTATAGCTTTTCAGAACCCTTTTGTGTTTCCTCTCCCAAAGCTCAAAAGTCAGGAAAATAACTTCAGAAGAAGCAAATATCTTTGTTTTTACTTTCATATTATTTTGGACAAATTTTGGGTTCATAGCAGTGCTTTTCCTTACTTTTCTTCCAAGTACATTACTTTGTTGTATAGAAAACTGCCACTTTTCTTTCCAAGGAGAAATTACACATCAATGGTGAAGATTTATGAAAATGAGAGGAGAAAAACTATGTATTAGCAAAGTTCATATAGCTTTTCTCTACTGACCAATATTCATAAAAATATGATTACAATTTTATTTCTTCTTGTTCTCTGAGTCCCACCATGAAATTTAACTACAAGTCAAGGATTTGAGTTTTATTACTCCTTGCTGCTTACCTTGATTCTTTGAAATTACTCTTGTTTCCTTGAAGTCTACTGGTTCATACAAAATTACTATTCTATAGTGTGACCAAACACTATGGGTTAGGTAAGAGAATGAAACTATCTGGGGTTCAATCAAAATATAGAACGTTGTACTCTACATCTGAATGACCAGATTTTCCTTTTTATTCTTTAGCCCTGGAACTTTGTTTGAAATACCCATTATATTTAGCACTTTATACTTAAATGGCCACTCCAGTGAGAGCTTACTCCTAGACACAGATTCTGGAAGCCTGCCTTTTGTCAAAAATACTGAATCCTGAAATTAATCTAATGTTATGTAGTAAGTACAGTCCAATTAATAATTAATTAATTTAAAAATACTGAATCCTCATACAATTTGAAGGAAAATAAACCTAAGCGCTACATACTCTTTCATTGCTTGGAAATTACTTCAACAGTGATGTGTATGTCGCTGGTGACATTTTCAGTGGAGGTACCAATATACTTAACCCACATAAAATCAACTGGAGGAAAAAGAAAAGAAAAGGAAAACCCCATTCTAGTTTTATTAGTGTGCAGGAAGTATGAGACTAAAGTATGTCTTAACTTATTCAATGAGAAGTTCTGTTATCATAAACCTAATTTATGTGCTCAGTAGATTGCTGTAGTTGATTTGCATGCTTTTTAAAAAGTTGAAATTCTTCTTGGGCTCTTTTAATAATTCCAAAACAAATAGGTGTTTTATAAGTGGGTCATTATTACTTTATGTTTACCTCTGATTTAGGAAACTTGAAAATGAAAATAGCTTCTCCCAAAGATTCACCTTTGGCTGGATTTGAATATTCAGGTGCATTCTACTTGTTTTTTGTTTGTTTGTTTGGTTGGTTGGTTGGTTGGTTGGTTGGTTTGTTGGTTGGTTGATTGGTTTTAAGATTCATTTATTTGTTTTTAGAGAGAAAGCATGCACCCGGGGAAGGACAGAGGGAGAGGGAGAGAGAAACCGTAGCAGACTCCTCGCTGAGCTCAGAGCCCAATGTGGGGCTCAGTCCCGGGACCCTGAGATCATGACCTGAGCTAGAACCAAGAGTCAGTTGCTTAACCAACTGTGCCACCCAGGGGACCCACATTCCACTTGTTTTTAATCTCTCCTGTCCATGTTAGCCTGCTTCCTTTGACCATGCTCAGAAGTACTATGTAATGTTTCTACATCTCAGCATGTTTGGTATTAGATCCCAACCCTTTCCAAAGGAAAGAAAAGGTCATTGGAAATTATATTTATCTTTGACCTTTCCCAATCAAGTTGGTTGTTTTATGTCCTTTATACTACATGGTAAATTTAGATGTATATCCAACTATGGCCAGGATTAAAAATGAGCACAAGCATACCAAATTACTGCTTGTTTTGTAAATAACATATCATTATGAACTTCTAATAAAATAAATTTTGAGCAATTTCTTAAAATAATATACCTCAATAATGACTTTTCATATGAAGCTTGTAAATGAAAATCCTGAGGTGGAGGCAAAATGTAGGCTTATTCCCGGTGAACCTAAAACAGTCTGAACTATTTTATACTCAATAGTAAAAGGGGTTTGGGATTCATCTGTTAAAAGAAATCATCCTTACAGTACTCTATTTAGATGTGTCTTTGTTTGGTAGATAGTGTATTTATATATAATTTTGTCACAAGTCATTAATTTTTTATTCTAGTAGAAGAACAAAGAATTTGGAAACTAAAGTAAACATATATTGAACTGAAATGAGTGCCATCTGATTTCCCATCATCCATTACTCCAACAAAGACTAAAGTCTGTCCTTTGATTTCAAAATCAATCTCTCTTTCAAAAAAAAAAAAAAGGTATCTGAACTAGAAGGCGTCTGATACTCATGGGTGATGGGATTGTATGGTACCATCCATGTGGCTACCTTTTTAAAAAAATATCACATCTTTTTACACCTATCTCTGTTTCCTACTCAATTTTTTCATTGTTGTTGTTGTTAGGTGGCCTCTTTGTTATTCATTGGAAATACGGTGTTTATATTGCTTTAGCGAGTCTCATCAAGGGTCTTTAAAACCTATTGTTGACTTAAATCATTTCAATCAATTATATCAATTGCTCTGTGAGTACCAAAGGTATGAGAGCAAATTGTATGTAACTGTGTATATATTTTTCATGTTTTTATATGCTCTTTTTCTAAGCTATTCAAAAAGAATATACAAAGCCGTCAATTCTCTCCACCAGTCTTACTTAGGACTTTTCTACTTCCCCTACTAATACTAATACTTATTTTGTGGCGTGAGGCAGTTATTATTAAACAAGTAATGAACTGACTGTATGGATGTTCAAGTCAGTAAAGAGATAAAATTATAAATGAACTATGTGATGTTTCCTTTGGAAAGTCAAAGGGAAGCTCGGCTAGATGTGATTTATTCTCTGGGCATAAGTATTTGCTTTCATTTTCTTGTGAACATTGTTAGGTTGTAGGGTGAGATAATGGTTCCATGGAAGCTATCAGAATTAAAAACAAGATTTTCTTCACTACCTCAATCCACAGATATTTCATAGGAGATTATATGGTAGGTGGTGTGCTAGCACTGAGAATACAATAATTAACAGCACACACAGTGGCTGACCTTATAGAACTTCAGAGTTCAGAGGGAAAATATTTATTGAATATGCAATTACAAGGTCAGTGCCTGTTCCAAAGGGCATGTATCAAGTGCTAGGGAAACATGCAGTCAAGTGTCCTAATCTAACTTGGGGACAGCAGGAAAGACCTCCCGAGGAAATAATCCTTCTGCTGAGGAGACTCCATTAATGAGTCATGTTTGGCTAAGGAAAAATGGAAATGGGGTGAGAGTGAGGAAGAGCATTTCAAAAAAAAGGAAGTTACAAGTGCAAAAGCCCAGAGGAAGAAGGAGAGCCTTAGAAAAATTGAAAGAAGTCTTAGGATGGACAGAGGAGAGCAAGGCTGGGGCAGGCATGAGATGAGGAACAGGAGGCAGGAAAGGACCAGATCATGGAAGTACTCATAAGTGTCCTCAGGGGCTTGAGATTTTGTCCTAAAGGCAATGAGAAGGATTATAATACACAAATGGCATGATTAGATATTGTCTGCCCTGTGGAGAATGGGTGCAACTGATCGCAGAGATGACACAGAGAGGTCTGTTAATATGCTGTAGTAGTAATGGGGGAAGAGGTGATTTGGAGCCTAAATTTAGGTGGTGTCTGAGGAAATAATCATTTCTGGTGATGGGAACACTCTAGCATGAACAACTGCATAAGGAACCACCTAATTATAAAGTCATCAAGAGAGTTATAACAGTGTGAACTCATATGAGTGTTGGTGGACAAAGAAGGTAATAGAGCAAAGGGTCTGTGTTTTTGAAAAGCTATTTCCTGTGTGCCTATCAAATTATGCACATAAATGTTTATCACATAAATCAGATAAGAGCCCAAACCACATATTCATCATTCATCTCCCTGCCTTAAAATAACCAATATCATATCTTAGTGTATTTTTTCCAAATATAATTTTTATGCAAGTACACAGAAGAGAACACAAATTGTGCACTCTTTTAAAACAGATAGGCTTGGAATTTAAGCTATTTGTATCCTTGGGGTTTTTTTCATTTTTTTTGTTTTTTAGATTATCAGTATACTAAAACTATCCCTAGTTGACACATGACCATATGTTAGTTTCAGTAATACAACATATTTACATTTTAAATTAAGTAGTAATGCATGAAATATTATTAGTCAAATAGACATTCAAAGGACAAATCAATAAGGTTTAAGGGACAGTTCTCTATTTCTCTGAAAGTATGTGACTAATGGTGGGGTTTTTTTATGGTAAGGTTGGTGTATAGTAAAAACAGTATAAGAAAGTACTTACAAATTATTCTGAGAAAAATTTATATCTATTATCTTTCTGAGCAAAATGCTCCAGTCTTTTCTTGTCAGCTGTGCTACCTTCCAGTATTTCTTCCTCCTCTGAGTTCTCTGAGCTTTTGCCAAAACATCTTAGCTCAAATTCTATGTTAGTTAATTTTCACAGAATAGAAAAACTTCTTGCACTATATACAATTGAGCACTGAGATGGCAGCCTGGCTTCTTCCTAAGTGCTTTAGAGATCAAGTATACATTCCTCTATTTGCAAGCATTATTCAAGGTCAGTTTAAACTGTGTTTCTATCAGATAATGCTTTGTTCAAAGAAACAAGGCTCCCACTTAATTTGAATCTGTGAGTAGGAAACACTGTTTGTGGCTTGTGTTTGTTCCTTACACTGTCATGCCTTCTTTAGAATAGTTTAATAAAAACAGATATTTGAGAATAAAAGAACATACATATAATTTTGTTTCAAATGTGACACACTTCAACATGTTAAGCTTTAAGTGAAACTAAAGGACACTCAAAGTCACTTTTGTCAAAGCCTTTTCCTGTAATAACATATTTGGATGATGCAAGATATATTCCCTTGTGATGTCCAAGTGATTGATAAACCAATTTGTGTGGAATATACAAGAACTATTCAGACTTTGTGGTTTCCTTAAATGAGATGAATAAGAATTTCTATTTTCTGAATAGGACATAAAGTATTCTAGGCCAATTTTAGATGCTTCAGTGTGCCAAAGATGGTATTAAGTTTGGTGTTCATAAATTACTAATCTGGAATAAGAGGTTGAATGTATTTTGAAAACTTAAACCTGTTTCACCTGAACATGTTTAACTAGTTAATAAGAAACATCAAAAAGACAAAACCCTGAGATCAATGGTCATTTTTTTGTAAAGCTATTATATGCTGTTTAAATTGGTTGTTCGGGTCTGTCTATAACATAAGTTTAATAACCTAGCTCAAATGCAGATTTCTAATTTTCAATTAACATAGGAATAATTTTGTTTGCTAAAATAAAATAAATGAATGAATGACAAGTCTGAAACATGAAATGTTCTAGGTAGAACTTTTTAAAATTCCAAATTTCAAAAAATCATGTGGCAACTGTATAGCTCAAGCTTTAAGTATTAACTTTTAACCTTTGACCTTACAGATTTTAACCAATGAAATGTCTCTTTAAACTTTAAAGGAAACAATGATAACGAGCGCCTGGCGATTGCTAGACAGCGAATTCCATATCGACTTGGTCGAGTAGTTGATGAATGGCTACTCGACAAAGGTAAAAAACATTGATTAAAACTTCAAATAAAAAAATAATTTGAACATAACCAAGTAGTACTTCATTGTAACACTAATAAACATAAAAAATAAATTTTCCGTAAAACTAAATTAAAAACAAATTTAAAACAGTAAAATGTAGATAGTAATATTTGCATACCTTGTATAATAATTTCTATACATTTTTAGACGTACCAGCTGTTTAATAATCTTACCCTGTTAACTTAAGGTTAAAGGGACTGTTAAATATAATCCACTAACTCAATCTATGAAGGTACTCACAGCAAGCATTAACCCAAAATGATAAATCATTCATAGATTATATTACATGTTCCAGCCTCTAAATTATTAACTAAAATATATGTAGTTCTGATATATTTATTATGGTCCTGAAAAAAAACAAAACAAAACAAAACAAAACTCTTGGTTTAAACTCTAGGCATCTTAAATAGTGGGCAATATGGATTGCCAGTCAAAATGAAGTCCCTTTAACGTTTGCAACCTTCTAAGAGCATTTGAGAACAAGCCCTAATTAAACCTGAACTTAAAGTTGTGTGCATGCTTTTTATTGAGCAGAGAGCAATCTGCTAAAACTGGATACTCAATTTGATGATATTGGTACTGTTGCTGAGGATTGCTGTTTGATGGAAATGTGCCATAATTTCTCCATCGGTTTGTGTATCATTCCTGAAGCCGCTTTTTACATCTGAAGCTATTTTTTTTTCATTTTGTTTTGTTTTAATAGACTTGCTGAAAGCCAATCAGAAAAATATTTTTGGATTTTTTTTGTCTCTGACATGCTCAGTGTAAACCATGCATTTCTTTTCAGTGTGATTGCCGGAAAAATAGAATAATTCAGATAACAATGGACTATGCCTTCAAAAAAATAAAATGTTTTTAAAGACTAGCATATAGATACATGTGGCCATTACATGAACAATGAAATTTTTATCATAAATTTAAAATTAGACTTAGCTGCTCTAGATTAGCTTCTGCCAGTGGTAATTTTAGAATGACAAATACTTGAAATGTTAGAGATCTTACATTTTTTTTAATTTAACAATTTAGACTTAAGAGACCAACAGTATAAGATCTTGAGGGAAAAGGGAAAAGGGATCCACTAAAAATTGATTTATAACATGTATCTTTGATTGGTCTTTTAGCAAAAGCACTACATTTACAATAAGTTGAGAATTTACAAGTATTTGCCAATGATTATGCATTTCATGGACACCTCATTTATTAGCAATGAATTATGAGTCAAATGCCTCTCTTATAGTTTATTGCTCTCATTATCCACCCCATGAAAGATCTGTTTTATCATCCTTTGTAGAATGTAGAGTTCACAATCAACATTTTTGCATGTATGTAATATTATTTTTACAGGGCGTCAGCTCACAATCTTCAATAGCCAAGCAACCATAATAATTGGCGGGAAAGAGCAGGGCCAGCCCTTCCAGGGCCAGCTCTCTGGGCTTTACTACAATGGCTTGAAAGTTCTGAATATGGCAGCCGAAAATGATGCCAACATCGTCATAGTGGGAAATGTGAGACTTGTTGGTGAAGTGCCTTCCTCAATGACAACTGAGTCGACAGCCACTGCCATGCAGTCAGAGATGTCCACATCAATTATGGAGACCACCACAACCCTAGCTACTAGCACAGCCAGAAGAGGAAAGCCCCCTACGAAAGAACCCATTAGCCAGGTGAGTATGTGGCTTTCATTCCTTTGTTTTGGAACTGTGGTGATGGAAGTAGGCTTTTCTGCATATGTGTCTTTTCTAAAATGGGACTGTTGCTGATCTCAGGTGCCATGGCTTTGAGTCTTGCTTAGTATAATGTGCTCCATTTGAATGCAAAATGTGTACATACTGTTGATTTGAGATTTGCTGATTTGTGTTGGTTTGTTAACTGCTACCTGGTAGTCTTGATTAATAACCGTGGTGTAGCCCAAGCTGAGGGGACTGCCTGCTAATTACACAGGGTTTTCACTTCTTAAGTTACATAAACAAGTAAATTAGTGAAGTACTTGAAAAGCCTTGTTTGTTCAGGCTCAGCACATCATCAAAACAAAATAAAACAAATTTGAAGAGAAGTTGCATGCAAATTTCTATCGTATTTTGAAGTGTTCAGAATTTTGAATTGATAAGCATGTGGTTCTAATGGTGAATGATAGGGCTACTCTTTTACTGTTGTTGAGGGGGGGAATTTTTATTCTATCCTTCAAGTTCCTTCTGGCTGGTCTAAGAATGAAATTGGCATGAAGCAGATTAAAAGGGGGGAAAAAAACCCTAAAGTTTGATTACATGTGCACAGTCTCAATAATAAAATTGAGACCCAAAGAAATGACCAAGGCAGTCAGCATTTATACTTTTTAGACAAAGAAACATATATCTGTAAGAAATTTAAAGGCAAAGAAATATTAAGTTGGAAGCTTCAATTAGTAAGGAATTCTAAATAGGATTTGGGCTGGGATAATGAATTAGTAAATGTAGCTAAGTTTATTTATAGAGCCTTCTCATCTCTGCATTTCCAATGTGTGGCGATATGGATGTCTCTTTACCTCCTGGTACAGGAGGACACCTTTAATACGGAAGATTTATTTTCTGCTTTCTGAAGGCAAACGGGCATCAGGGTGTTCCTCTTGCACTGACTGTTTTGGTAACTTTAATTCAACATAATCATTATACCTAGGCCCCCACACTGTCTATGAGAAAAATACACTGTTAGTTTATCTGAAGGCCTTTTTTGTATTACATGTGATTAACTGCCCTCACCTAGAATTCACTTCAATGAACTTATGTCTTACATCTAAAATTTTTGTAAACTAGAATTTTGAAATGCCAAAATTTTATAACTTGGAAGTATATTAATTCAGTCAAGGTATACTTAGTGATTGCATACTGTGTCAGGAACTGGCAGTGCATTAGTGAAGAATAAGAAAAAAAAAAAAAAACCCAAACAAACCACCTGCCTCCAAGAATACCAATAGAATCCTGTAGACATACTGTGAAATGCTACTAGACCCCTAAAGGCATTTATATAGCCTTTGTATATATTTTGTTGTGATGTCTTTCAGACTTGTGTGTTTTCCAAGTCTAAATTTATTATTTTCTTTTGTTTAATTTTTAATAGTGAATGAGTGTATCTAGTAGATGCCATGTAAAGCTTTTCCAAATACATGATCCTAACTTCTAGAAGACTGTACTCTAAAGAAACAAGAATGACAACAATTATTTTTACATTTCTTTTATTTCAAGTGTTTGAGACAGATCTAAGTGTCAAATTTGGAAAGAAAGTAGAAGGTGAATTCTGTTCCTATTAGCACCCTATCTACTAATTAACATATATTTACCAGAGAAAGAAAAAAAAACAGATTCTGATTTTTACTTTCAATAGGAAGGAGTGGGAAGAACAGAATAGGGAGAAAATATCTTAGGAGAAGAGAGATGTTCAAAAGTTTACAGAGATATCTGTAAATTCATAAATGTAGTATTGCATATTATGTGCCTATATGCACTATTCTTCCTCCTTCCCTCCCTCCCTTCCTTTCTTCCTTTCTCTCTCTCACTCCACTGCCCCACCCCCTTTATTTTTGGTTTGCATTTGGCCACAAAGTAAAATGAGCTGTCTCACTGGGTGTTCATCAATGTACATTTATTGATCATTCTGTGGGTGCCATATATCGTCCCGGACACTGGGGATATATTAGCAACAATGAACAAAAACACTTGTCCTTATAGAATATACATTTTAGTAGAAATGTGTGCTCGTAGTATAATCTTTCTGTTGATTTTCTCTATCTTGTTTCAGTTAATAAGATTTTTAATAATAACACTTAGTCCCTTGGATAAAGACTTGTGACTTTAGAACTTTAGACAGATTTTTGTATATCTGTCAGCTCCATTTGATATACTTTACTGATATTTCATTAATGATTTTTATTATGGCTGTTATTTTATGGTTTATTTAACAATACATAAATTATTAAGGTGGATTCGATATAGGAAAATGAAACGCAAAACAATTGATAGACTATTTCTTTTACGTAAAATATTTCATAAGAAGACACTGTAGGACAATCAGAGTTGGAAATGTTCCTGGGAGTAAAATTTGAAATAATCAGAGATTTTTCTTAGTAGTCTTATTTCATCATTAATGAAATTACAATTGTGTAAGTTCTTAGGTAAATCAGATGTACCCCAAAATAAGGAAAGTCTTACCAACCTTTCCTAGGATGTAGTTTATCAATTAGTAACTGCTGTATATTTAGAAATTCTATTTTTTGAGAAAACATGCAAAATAGCTATTGCATTTGCAAGCTCAATACCTAGAAATGAAAAAATAAGAAGTTACGCATTTTATAGTATTAATTAATATAAAAGGAAAACAGTTAACGACCCATTAATTTCCAATGAAAAGAGTCTCTTTTATTATAAGCTATTACATGTTTAAAGACAGCAGTGGTTTATGGAAGTAAATGATCTAATCAATTAGTGATTATTTGGTTCATTTGAGGAGGTATTGACTTAAATAAAAGATTACTATGTTCATTAAAAAATATTTTAAATCTTTAGATTTTTAACAGACCAATAACAGCAATTAAATAATTTGAATTAATATGCCACAAATAATCAATTGTGGCAACAGTGTTTTCAGGTTGGACCAACAGGTTTTAAAATGATCTTTTATAATGATATGTATGTGATTTCAGGTAATAAGGTATGCATATATGGAAAAAAAACTAAAGAAGAAAGCAAATTATTTTTGAGTAACAGAGTAACTTATTGCAAATTCTTTTTACCTCACAATTGATTTTTAAACTGTCCTTCAACTATGAAGAGATCACTGATATATGTAGAATTTAAATTGTTTGTTGGAATTGTCCAAGTCTTGGAAGTTTAAAATATAGAGAGTGATTTGTAATGCTAATTCCAGGACTGTAACCTTTGACCCATTTTTGCAGACTGGATGAAGCATCTTTCTTCAAACCCTGTCTGTAGTGGCTGAATCTGCCTGCTTTTATCAACTACCTTACTAAATTGTGTACCAAGAGGGGTCATTTTATTTTTCAAAAGCCATACTGGACTGTTTTCTCAATCAGAGTATATTTTCTTCAGTGATAACACTGAGCACTTAAGCTACAATGGCAATGTACCTTGAGGTGATTGCATGTTTTAGAACTATGGAAACAGATTTTTGGTCAAGCAAAATTAAATTGGATTCATTTCAAATAGATGAGATGAGGTTTGTTCAGCCATCCTGCTTGCAGGGCAAGTGGTAAGGGAGAAATGTATCTTCATTTTTTTACAGAGTCAGAGAATTTTTATAAAAAGAGTATTTATCAAAATGTTGTCCCATAGGATCCTGTTTACTTTCCTGCTTAAAAGTAAATATGCTTTTAAAACAAGTTTTTCTTCTGCATGATGATCAAATTTCAGACTGATGTTTACTTTAGAAAGACATGATTTATATCATGAAATAATGAGGACATTTGCCAACTCTTCTGAGTAAATGGCTCTTAAAAATGTGAATATAACAATATTAATGGTACTTTTTCAGATTATACTTTTTTATGGGCATTAAGTAGAGTTCATAAAATTTGTTTTACTTAGATATTTAATACCTAAATGTTTTCATAAGACCTGCTCATCTTAAAAAAGAGAAGCTTTCCAAACCAGGGAAATGTACATTAAAATGCACACTGGTGTTTAAGATCTTAAAGAAAGGGAGAAAGAGAGGAAAAAAAAAATTATCCAAGGCTACTCTCAGAAAGCAAATATTTGCAAATAATTGCTAGTAAAATTTCTCGGGATGCTGAGAGCTTCTTGGGATGAGGGACAGGAGTGTCATGCAAGATTTTTGGCTTCTAAGTGTTCCCTCTCCTGAATAATCTGGCGATGTCTTATGATGCATATATAGCTCCACATAAATGAGTAAAAGTAAGCCAGCCTTGCAAAGGGAAACATTCGCTCCCTTTGGTTGCAGTCTGTAGAGAAAGGAAAGTGAAGCTTGCTATTCCTTTTAAGATCAAAATTGTAACATTTATTCTGTTCTAGTTTTGTATAGCACTTTGCAATCTTTTGGTTCTTTTCTTCAAGACTGTTTTACAAGCTACATACACACTGTAGAGCAGCACATGGGTCCCTAGAAATGCCTTTTCCTTGGAGGGAATACAGGAGAATGGAAAGCACACAGTAGATCATGAGACATGTTTCCACTTTCACCACAACCACTTACCTTGTTGTGCGGCTTGGATAGGTTGGTTACCGTGGCTACACTTGGGCTTTACTACTTCTCTAAGTGGGTTAACTAGGAATCTCTGGAATCGCACTCAGCTCTGTAATTTCCTTGATACTAGTGATGGTGTTCTTCATTATGTCTTCTGATGATTATGTCAAAGCGTAGATTTCACCCTTGACTTTCACACAGGACGGCCGTGCATCTCTGTTGGCCTATATAGTTCTTGTGTACCCCTGGTGTACCACTGTGATTATAAATACTGTCCCTTTTGAATTTGCAAAGCATTCCATTTTGGTCTACCTATTGCACTTTCCTCTTACAGCATACATGAAATCCATCTTTGCAAAAAAACCCCAAAAAACTGTACTTCATAAGAATAATAAATAGTGAAGCCTTGTCCTTTGCATTCAGAACAGTAACTGCCTCTGGTATCCTTACTGGTTTTTAAGAATCCATAACCTTTTTCATCTTCCTTTTATCTTATTTCAAAAATCTTGAGAAAGGACAGCAAATAAGGCTTTAAGAGATTCTGTTTTTTGACTGGAGGGACTATAGTCTGCAACTCCTAGTAAGAAATTACAGAGTAGGGCAGAATCAGTAAATATGAGTGAAATGTACTGGAGCAAGTCTGTGGTTCTATTAGGCTTTTTCCAGAGTGGACATGGCAAACCCACTCAAGAAAAGGAACTGTTGAGCATTTAAAGACATTGAGAGGTTGTCAGAGACGTGTATTTCACATATGCAGTGTCCTACTGAATAGCATCTGATTCCTATGGAATGTTCCAAAAAGAAACCCAAGTAGTGTTCATGCAAGAAAAGAGTATTTGAATATATTGGACACTGCTATTGTTTCCTGGCAGCATTGGAGATGCTCATGAAAAATTAATACTATTTGTTTGAAAAATGTAAGCAGAGTGTACACATATTTCCATGAAAAAATATTTAAAACTAACAAAATGCATTTTGTAGCTTCAAAAATAAAATTTTATTTTTTTATTAAAAATACTAATTAACCTCAGCTGTGGCTTCATTATAAAAAAATAATAGCATTACTTATAATTATGTGTGTTCCTGATAACCGTTCTGCATTTTAAACATACTGGTGACATGAATAATTAATTTTATTTTCTCTAGTCCAGTCATTCTGCTGAATTCACATAATGTACATTTCTACAGCAAATTTTAGTGCATATTGGAAAGAGAAACACTTGGGTGTACATTTAAAAATATAAGGCATAGTCTCCTGAAACTGACGGTGCCAGGTACGAAGAGTGTAATTCATTGTAATTTTAAATGTAGGTAAGCAACTGCTACTTAGGTGTTTTTGCCCCTCATTGCTGGTGAGCAAAAGTGTCAGGATATATACATTTTAAAGAATTTTTTTTTAAGAAAGTTCTTCTGCTTGGTGCATTTTCTTTAGGATCTAGAATTTTTACTAGATAAAAAGGTGTCCTGTTGGTGGACGTAACCTTGGTTTTGAGACATCGTCCGACACAGCTAATTCTAAACAAATATATCCATCTACCCATCCATCCATCCACCCATTCACTTCACACATGTTTGCTGAGCAATTGCTGTATACCGGGCAATCTCCTTCAGACTTGGAAGTAGAGCACTGAACAAAATTAGGCTTTTCTGCATAAAGCTTACATTTTAGTTAAAGATGGACATAAACATTAGAACACACCATACACAGGATGATAGCACGTAGAGGAAAAAGGCAGGGGAGAGGGGATGCTTGTATTGGGGGTGGGTGGGCATTAAATGGCAATCCTTTTGGACTAGACATGCATAGATTATTAGGGATAGAGGCATCAATTATAAGAGAACAGTAGCATGTTAAAATTCAGACTTATTCTTAGATCCAGCAGGATCATACCCTGTGTGGAGAGTGTTAGTGACAATTAGCTGCTGTTTTAGGAAATTAGAACAAAAGTGATTTATCTTTTTCTCTTCTTTTCTTTTTTAAATGAGGAATGCCCTTAGTCTAAGAGCTGGTCCAGGTGGGTGCAGCGCGGGGCTCCCAGGAAGACAAAGCGCAGTGGGCGCTCAGGATACGCAGCAGGGCTTCAGGTATGTGGAGGCAGTAAGTGCAGGCCCTCAGGGAGGAGCGGGGCAGGATGCGCTGGGGTGGGCTGAGCATTGGGTGGCTCAGAGGATGGTAGAAACAGGCCACAAGCACCGCTGCCAAGACCACTCTTTACAGAAGGAGCCCCATCCCTCAGGATCTTGGGAATTCTGTAGGCTGGCAGAGGAGTCCTGTGGTGAGAAACACTTGAGTGCACCAGGCCCCAGACTCAGGAGGAGGTGTGGCTCAAGCCACCTATAACACAAAACCCAATCCTTTTTAACACCACCCCCCCCCTTTCCTCACTCAGAGTCACAAAGAGGCGCACCCCCCACCTAGGGGCCTGGCCAGGTCCAAGGGAACAGGCTCTGGCCCAAAGGTTCTGCAGGGATGGGACCATTCTGACCTGCAAGGTCAGAACCATGAGGGAACTGTGCCTACTTGCCGTGTGTGGTCCTATGGACACAAGACTAATAAGCATCTTGTTAATTAAATCAGAAGTATAATCAGAGGCGCCTGGTCAAGCGTCTGACTCTTGGTTTCAGCTCTGGTGGTGATTTCAGGGTCGTGGGATCGACCTGCATCGGGCTCTCCACACTTGGCTCAGAAGCTGCTTGAGATTCTTTCCCCTCCGTCTCCCTTCCCCTGTACTCCTCCCTCTGCTCAAGCTTATGCGTGCTCTCTCTCTCTCTGTTCTCTCAACTAAATAAATAGATACTTTTTAAAAAGTATAATCAAATTCTAGGATATATATATGTATGAGGAAGAGATGAAAACTCAGAGAGAATGGCTTGGTATTATTACTGTTATTCTCCATGTGAGAAAATTGAGAAACTATATAACTTACCCAAGGTTATGCAGCTAGCTTCTTTTCAGAGTATTTTGAGGTGATCTTGTCCTCTGCCCTTAAATATGGCCTCTGTTCAGCATCTTATTACTTCCTATCTTCTCATAGTCTTAACTAGTTCCATGTGATCTCCACACAAGAGTCAGTTTGCATGTTCAAAAACTGAAATACAGTCATGATATTACTTTAATACATCCAGGCTTTTACGGTAAAGGGCAGCTTCCTTGGGATGATGATCGGGACCCATCCTTCACAGCCATCCTCCTGGCTGCCTTACTAGAAGGTTTATCTCCTCCACTCTCCTCCTTACCCTTCCATCACCTCACCTTCTGACTAATGACTCACAGTGACCTCTAGAGGTCATGCATTTCACACCTCTATGTCCTCATGTTGGAAGGTGGGGGAGAGACAGCAAAGTATCTCCCAATCTGAGTAGGCCCTTTGAGACTGAAAACCAAAGCAGGCCACTCTACATAGTTTACACAGAGTTGTAATCAGGATAGTTCACTAACAGGGGGATCCGCTGGAGGATGAGCCAGCTGCGCAGTCAGTCTCCACTAGTCTGGACCTTAGACCTTAGACCACCAATTCTATAGCGTGAGGACATGCAGACGGGCCTTGGAGTGAGATCACAGGACTTGCATGCATCTAAATGACACCTAACATCTAATTAGATCTTCTGGTACCACCTGTGTGTCAGGAAGGGGAAGAGATCATGTTATCTTTAACAAATTTATGGAGGGTCAAAGCAAGCCTCCCTCCATTCTGGCCTTGGTGGTTATTTGTAAGGTGTGCAAATTAATTTCCAAGGGGTCCTGGAACATGTGGCCCCAGGGGAGTGAGTGAGCAGGTGTGAACAAGATAGAGTGCTAAAGATGGAATCAGAATTGTCAGCTCCCTACAACTCAGCATGGAAAGCCCTTTCCTTTCTTCACCTTCCTACTCCCTTCTTCATACTTTGCAGTTTCTCGCAGTCTGATTCTGCATAGTGGGAAGGGACAGTCTGAAGAGGCAACACCAGTGTTGGCTGTTAGGGGGCAGTGTTGCATAGTGGTCAAGGGCATCAACTCTGGAAGCCAGAACGCCTGTCTAAATCTCAGCCTTACTTTCCCCACGTGCTGGTTCTGGGACTCTGGACAAGTTATATAGCCTCTTAATACCTGTTTCCCACCTATAAAATGGGGATTATGGCTTCATAAACTTATGGCGAGAATTAAATGAGCCAATGTACTATATGCCCTATATAGAATTACTGCTACTTGACAATTTTTTATTACCAAAAAAATGGAAATTTCATATGGTTCATCCTAAAATATAAAGAAATAAAAAAGTATCTAACACATGTAACCATTACATACATGGTACTTTTGTGTGGAAAGCATGCCTCAGGTATGAAGTACAAATTAAAGCATTTTCTTACCTGTAAAGCTATTTTCTCTGCCCTTAAAGACATAGCTCTGACAAAAAGAAAAAAGAAATAGCTCTTAATTGATGTTTCTAAATGAAAGCATCAGTTGTTTGGCATGTACAGAGCAGAATTCTTTCTTGAATGAGGTGTTCTCCACAGGGAGGCAGCACCATTCCTCTAGAACATGTGTGTGGGATGGGGAAGGGCAGATCATTCAGGGGGAGAGTTGTCATTGGCAGTTAGTGAGAGAACACCATGAAAGCTGGACACTGTACATTGAAAAAGTACCCACTAATCTCCATACCCTGCATTATTTTACTCAACATCCTACCACCACCACCACCCACCGCAACAAGTGACTTCAGATTATTGTTGACTGAACAGCCCAGAAATTTCCTGTAACTGTTTCCCAGCTATTCTCAGAAGCTAATTCAGAGTATGGTACCGAATCTTGCAAATATGATTTCTGTAGCTGTCCTTGATAATAACTTTTGATTAAGGAGCTTAAAAATTCATGATATACTCCTTTTTCAACTTGGGTAAGAAAAACATCAAGCACTTCCAGCTGTGAGTTAGACTAAACTAGTTTGGGGATTCTTGATGTAATCTCTTTTGATATAATTTTTATTAGCATTGGGGAAATAGGATGACAAGACTTTGTATCTAAAACTTCAAATGTGGCAGTAATTTCAGTATTTTCTCGTAAAGCACTGGTGAGGTTGGCACCTTTTCTAATATTTCTAGTCTTAGTTGTAGGAAAAAATAATATATTTTGATTAAACAATTAGTTAATGTCAAAGTAGCAAGAATACAACCTTATTTTCTTATTTTAGTTTTGATCAGTATTGTAAATAATTGTGCCATTATATTATGTGAACTTCTGGTTTTTGAGTACACAGGTATTTGTATAATACCTGTTGATTTATTCCTCTATTATATGTAATAATAATTTTCATTGAGGGGAAGGAGAAAGCAAATCATCAAAGCATTAAAAAAAGGATAATTGTGTGTGTATGTGTGTGTGTATATATGTGTATGTGTGTTAATGGTGCTTGTCTTTTTTCTTCCATGATAAATATAAAACAGTAAGCTTTGTTCAATAAACTAATGTCAAGATTAAATTTAAAACTCTATGATAATTTCTAGAACCAATATTAGATTTTCTTATCTGTTGGCATCCCTGAAAATCTACCCAACAGTAAAAAATATAGTAATATCATTAGGCTGGAACCTCAAGAGAAGATTTAGCTAATTCATCTGCCTTGATACAGCTCTTACAAAACAGATCCCACTGTATTCTCATCATCACTATTCTCTTTATAGAAGATCTCTAACAGACAGATAGCACCAATATTAACCAACGGTTTCTCCAGTAAACATTCTAAATGGTAATTAAACAAAATGAAACATAGCAGTGTATGCTTATGTGTTTCTATATATATTTTGACGATGGTATATGTTCCCTAAAAATCTACAATGCTTTTACTTAAGATTATAAATTAGCAAATATCTTTTGTATACCTAACATATAAAATGCACTTTTCAAGGTATTATGTTCTTAAGCATGAGGGTGAGGTATGTAGTGATTTAGGGTTTTATAACTAGAACCATTTCTCAAATATTTAAATATTCAGTGAATCCATACATAAATTATAAAGTGCCCTAACTCAACAATAGCGAAGCTTTTGTATGTCACTGATGCATAGACTATTATTAGCAGCATCACCAACATAATTGAAACTCAGAAACAAATTTAAAGGAGGGAAGATATTTTCATCCCTTTTTAATAACAAGCATATTGAAGCAACACACTTGTATTACTTCACATGCCCTAAGGTGTTGGCAATGCGCTAGACACTACCCTGGCTCTGGAATTACTTACATGCTTGGCAAACCTTCTTCTGAAATAGATGTTATCATCCAGTCTGTAGATTTGATAGGGTAGATGGTGGCCTGGCCCCATGTGTGCTCTTTGAGGATTTTTCCCAGTCACATGGGATCTAGAGACTCCCCCTAAGCGGCATAAGGGAAGCTGAATCCTCTTCATCTTTACATGGGATAAATACAGGGTGGAGGAGGCCCCAGAACTGTCCATTACAATGTTGGAATAAAATACGAGCCAACAGTAATCATGTTCATCTTGATGACAGATTCCTTGGGAGAATCAGCTACACTTGCAAAAGCCAGGTTTAATGCAGCATCTGGCTTAGTACCCTTGTCCCCAGGCTGCCACCCCCTCCCTCCTCTTTTTTTTTTTCTATCTTCCTTCCATGTGCTAGACCCTCTTTTAGGCGCTGTATTTTCGCACATGATGACCCAAATTTCAAAGAAGAGAAATGGGCCTGAATTTGGGTGTCTAGGAAACAAATACATTGTACTTTCAAGTCTGTAAGCCTGGCGGGCTAACCACGTGAGGAGTCTCTCTCTGCTGTACCACATTATACTTGCTCTTACGAGGTCTCCTCGAAATATAGCCCAGCTTTTAAAATTCAGCAGTAAATGGAACACTTGAGGGAAATTTATTTTCATATTTTCTACACCTCTAAGTTTATTTCTACAGCAGCTATCCCTGAATAAGTATCAAAAGCTTGCGTGCACAGCTACAGAATACTGTGGTTACTTGTGTTCATGGATCTAAAAGGCGTATCAATTTCTTTTAGAAGAAAATAGAAAATCTCTATATTCCATTGAAGGGAAGTTTTCTGATTCTAATGCCCATATATCAGAAATGAGAGAGGTTCATCAAGATTCTTTCAAATTTTGTGGTAACATTCCTAACCCCAACTTTTCCATACACAGCATTAACTGGCCATTAGTAATAACTCTAGACACAGTCAACGTGACAACCCATCTTAACATAAAGGAAAATAAGCCATCACAGAGCAGCCAAGTGACCTACTTTTTCTGTTATGAACTGATCGCTTTGTACTGTCCAAAGTAAGAATTTTCCTTGTGGTTGCAGATCCAGTTTTAATGACATTTGTGATAAAGTTGTGCCTGTTTTATTTAATTGCCTCATTATCTTATAGACTCTTTTCATTGTGGCTTTCCATTCTATATTGTTTGGGAACTTTATTCAGAAAAGGAAAAAAAAAACATGTATAAAGCACTTAGTCTAAAATTTGTCATTTCTGTGTTAACAATAAACCAACATAAAATTCAACTTCTCTAAACACAAAATCCAAGTTCCCACTTTCAGTCTTTTGCATGTGTTGCCTCCTTTTACAGGTATGTACCTATTTCCTCCTTTTTTCCTGTACTATGCCTATACTTGTGATCTTATCAGAATTGACTCTGCATTTGTAAAGTTCTAAAGCTCTGCTTATCTAGATGGTACACAATTTTAGGCCTTGCATTTCACTTGAAGCTTTTCCAAACAACCCTAAACAGAATGCATTTCCTGTTTTCAGAGCACTTTGGAGAGAGATTATTAGACATTCAAATAAATAGATAATCTACCAATCAGGGCCTATAACCTTTACTTCAGTTATCTTTTGGACAAGTACCTTCAACCCCAGATCTGTACTTTATTAATCTGTGCGTACTTAGCACCTCACTTGGTGCTTGATGCAAAGTGGATGCTTACTAAGCAGTTTTTGAATAAAGAAATTAATGGTCACACAGAGTGCATATTCCAGTGCTGGGATAAATACTGTATATTGCCTAGTCTTGAGTTTTTCTGGATTGATAAATATTTGTAGAGAATGAAGATGGTACACATAAGAAGGGAATAAATGAAATAGTTTCCTTCATATGCAGAGTAAAAAAATGGTATTAAAATGCTCTTTGTTGGGTTTTTAAAAATTGTGTATATATTTATTTAAGAGAAAGATAGGGATGTGATTTATAGGGGCACAATTCTCATTTCAGTTTGTATTATTGACATTCACATTAATCCAGAAAGGGAGCTCGTGTAGTTGTTCCTCAAATGGAAAGGAGAAAGGTACAAAACAGTACAGTTTTGTCTACCAGGTTACAGAATATCAGGAGCAAAACCGTTTTCCAGGTATTTAGTGGAGTATCATTTTTAGATTATTGTGTGTTACCTAGGTGGGGGCAGTGCTAATGATCCCTCTTTGGGGGAATATTTGTTATTTGTGTAATTTAGAATTGCTGACACATCGTAATGACAACAAGCAGGTTGACTTTTAGTCAGATATATTACTGTTTTTAATTTTTCCACAGCAAAGCACCTCTTATTGTCTGTACAGAAGGCTGACCTCTCCTGTTGTTGTCCGTGATGAGCCAGTCATATTGCTCATATCTTGGAATATGGACTATCTCAAGAGCCAGGAATTCACATTTCCAAGTAGTTTGTCTGACTTTTGATATCCCTAGCCAACTTTGATGAGTAATAAATAGGTGAAAATATTTGGAGGGCAATAAGGAAGTTTGATAAGATGAGACCCATTACAGATCCAGTTTGCACCAGAGACCCTTGGCAATATTTCAAGGAAAGCTCATCATAGGCTTGATAGTGGATGTTAACTATTGCTGGAAACCAGATAGATCTGGGGAAAGTGTACAGATCTTCCTCAACTTACAATGGGTTTGTCAGGATGTCCTGGCAAGTTGAGAATATCCTTGATCAAAAATGCATTTAATACACCTAACCCGAGCATCTGGGTGGCTCAGTTGGTTGAGTGACTGCATTCAGCTCGGGTCATGATCCCAGCGTCCCAGAACCGAGTCCCACATCAGGCTCCCTGCTCAGAGGGGAGTCTGCTTCTCTTTCTGACCCTCTCCCCTCTCGTGTTCCCTCTCAGTGTCTCTCTCTTTCAAATAAATAAATAAAATCTTTAAATAAAAAAATACACCTAACCCACCAAACCTGATAGCTTAGCCTAGCCTACCTTAATGTGCTCAGAGCAACACCTGGCCTGGAGTTAGTCAATCATCTAGCACAAAACCTATTTTATAATAAAATACGATTTTGCACGTAGTTTATTGAATACTGTACTGAAAGTGTAAAGCAGAATAGTTGTATGGGAACAGAATGTATGGGTTGTTGACCCTCAAGATCGCATGGCTGGCTGGGAGCTCTGGCTCTTTGCCCCTGCCCAGCATCACAAGGAGTATCCTACCACATATCACTGTCCCAGGAAAAGCCCACAATTCAAAGTACAGTTTCTACTGAATGCATATCACTTTTGCAACATCATAGAGCCAAAAAATCATAAGTCAAACAATCATAAGTCAAGGACCATCTGTATAATGTTTTGAAAAAAATAGTCATTGCCAAGTGTAAGCTTGTAAGAACTGTGATATTTTCATAGGCAATTTAAAATGAGAACCAAGTACAAAGATCTAGATAAGTAATAGAAGAGATTAGAGCCTGCTGGCATAACACTAATTGGGCACAAAGACTTAAATGAAGTTTGGGAAGTGGAGTGAATTCCTGATGACAGACAAATCTAGACAAAGCCTAGGAAATGTCAAAGGAATTTATTCCTGCTGTGTGGGTTACTTGAAACTACAATATATTTAAATGGGTGGTACCTGAAATTGCAAATAATAACATTAATTATAACCTGCTCTTTTACACTATTTTGGAAGCTAATAGCAGGATGCTGGCAAAACTCACTTTTATGCTTTGTTGTATGTATGCAAAACAAGTAAGGGTAATTGGTAAATTATTTTAAGGTAATACAAGCACATGAAAGCAAATCAATGTGGTTTAGAAGATAGTGTATGTGAAGAGCAATAGTCCCCATCCATCCCCTCTCCGCTTCTAGTCTTATTCTCCAAAGATGAGATCTTTTCACAATTCTTTCAGTAATTAATGTCCTATCTCTAAAGAGTATACTTCCATTCATTTATTTAACCTTTTATACTATATTTGTACAATTTCCAGTATAATAGCTGAGGATTAGCTCCTGGCTTTAATCCCTTCCTTTTTCTTTTCTTCTTCTCTTCTGAACTGTATATAAAGGTTAGTTATTTCTTTTTCACTTTAAGTAATATATGTACATCTCCATATCTCATTCTGTTAGTTTATGACAATATCTTTTGAATGTCCACATTATTAAGATGAAGACATTGTATTCCTTTCCTTTCCCTCGACTTTCCCACATCTCACCATCTCATAGTATTTCTAGCGATGTTAATGTTAGCATTCTCTTTGACAACCACAGCTAAATCTCCCATATTTTATCTATAAGGAGTTTGAAGTGGAAAAGAAAAAAAGAACATTTAGGTTATCATTACTACATAAATAGCATTAGATGCCAGTCTCAGTTCTGCATTAAGATTACATTTCTTTTGTTGTGAGTCCAATATCATATTACCTGGACTGCTCAAGGGGGGACATTCCCAGAATCAAGGTCAAATGGATTCTCTTCCATTCTATCAATTGCTGCAAACTGGGGCATTTTATTTGTTTCGTGTTTGGACTAGTCTTCAGAGTTTTATTTTTCTAGGAGTTCCTCAATATTTTTTTTCTTTTTTTCTTGCATGGCTTTCCTTGCCTTTATTGTATCATCACCCTAAATTCCCACTCTATTTTATTTTTTTAAAGAGATTTTACTTGTTTGTTTATTTATTTATTTGAGAGGGAGAGACAGAGATAGTGAAAGAAATATTGAGAGAGAGCATGAGCAAAGAGGAGAGGGAGAAGCAGGCTCCCTGATGGGCAGGGAGCCTGATGTAGGGCTTGATCCCAGGACTCTGGGATCATGACCTGAGCCAAAGGCAGACACTTAACTGACTGAGCCACCCAGGTGCCCCTAAATTCCCACGTTAAATCATACTTTCAGGGGCCCCTGGGTGGCACAGCAGTTAAGCGTCTGCCTTCAGCTCAGGGCGTGATCCCGGCATTGTGGGATCGAGCCCCACATCAGGCTCCTCTGCTATGAGCCTGCTTCTTCCTCTCCCACTCCCCCTGCTTGTGTTCCCTCTCTCGCTAGCTGTCTCTATCTCTGTCGAATAAATAAATAAAATCTTTTTAAAAATAAATAAATAAATAAATAAATAAATAAATAAATAAATAAATAAATTATACTTTTAGTTCTATCAAACCCTCCTTCCTCCTCTCCCTGATCCTGAGATCTCCTGTCTGGGCTTTCTGTTCTTGAAGTGTTCTGAAGTGTGACAGGAGACCCTATTCAGGTTAACTGGGCAAAGTGTGTAAGAGGCAGACTTTTCTTTGGAGATGGAAGACACTGATCTTAATGCCAGAATGAAGAGAACATCCACAGTAAGACCTTGACATTTCCTTAAACCATTTCTTTGCTTTCAAGAGAATGGTCTGGATTTTCATTTGTTAGTTTGTTTCTGCTTTGGGGTAAAACAGCTACTTCGTTCTATATTTTAGGTGGTTATATTAATAATCTGTTCCTGTGTCAGGGTGCCTGGTGGCTCATAGTTTAAGCGTCTGTTAATTTTGACTCAGGTCATGATCTCAGGGTTGTGAGATGGAGCCCTGCCTTGGGCTCTCCACTGGGCCTAGGGCCTGCTTAAAATTCTCTCTCTCTCTGCCCCTTCCCCCTAAATAAATAAATAAATAAATAATTTATTCCTGTGTAATAAGTTATCCCCATAATTAGCAACTTAATAAGCATTTTCTTTTTTTTTTTAAGATTTTATTTATTTATTTGACAGAGATAGAGACAGCCAGCGAGAGAGGGAACACAAGCAGAGGGAGTGGGAGAGGAAGAAGCAGGCTCACAGCAGAGGAGCCTGATGTGGGGCTCGATCCTGTAATGCCGGGATCACACCCTGAGCCGAAGGCAGACGCTTAACCGCTGTGCCACCCAGGCGCCCCTGATAAGCATTTTCTATCTCACAGTTTCTGTAGCTTAGATGAATCTGTGTGAAGAGTATCTGAGTGCCGCTGGCTCAAGGTCTCTCATAAAGCTGATGTCTAACTTTGACCAAGACTGCAGTCTCATTTGAACCTTTGACTGGAGGAGAGTGGGCATCCACTTTTATGTTCACTTAAAAGTTTACCATGTGGCTATGCACAGGCTGTGTTTTCTCACATGTAGGCACAGGGCTTCTGCGTGTTAGCAGCTCACTTCCTCCAGAGCAAGTGATCTGAGAGAAAGAAAGACCAAGCAAGAATGGGAGAGAGCTCATCTGGGATGGGAGCCACAGACTTTTTATAACCTAACCTTGGAAATGACATTCCATCATGGCTGCTGTAAGTTTGGCCCACACCGAAGGGGAGGAAATTCCATAAGGGCACAAATGGCAGGAGCTGAGGATCTCAGGAAACCTTCTTTGAGGCCTCCACGATGTCACAGAGCAGGGGAATGCCAACTGCTGTGATGTTTATGTATATATTCTCCCAGTCTCCTTCTAGATCATCTCCGGATTGGCTCTCACTGACTTTGTATCCCCTGTATCTCTCTGCAGCATATTTTTTTTTAATTTTGTTCAGTTAGCTACTGTATAAGTACATCATTACTTTTTGATGTAGTGTTCAAAGATTCATTAGTTACATATAACACCCAGTGTTTATCACAACACATGCCCTCCTTAATACCCATCACTCTCTTACCCCCCTCCCCCCATCCACCTCCTCTCTAAAACCCCCAGTCTGTTTCCCGGGGTCCATAGTCTCTCATGGTTCTTCTTCCTCTCTGAATTCTCTCCCTTCAGATTTCCCTCCCTTCCCCTATGGTCCTCCATGCTATTCCTTATGTTCCACATATGAGTGAAACCATATGATAATTGTCTTTCTCTGCTTGACTTACTTCACCTGGCATAATCCCCTCCAGTTCC
>NC_048221.1:75361784-75528459 GCF_002007445.2 Ailuropoda melanoleuca | reverse complement strand
GCATTGTGGGATCGAGCCCCACATCAGGCTCCTCTGCTATGAGCCTGCTTCTTCCTCTCCCACTCCCCCTGCTTGTGTTCCCTCTCTCGCTAGCTGTCTCTATCTCTGTCGAATAAATAAATAAAATCTTTTTAAAAATAAATAAATAAATAAATAAATAAATAAATAAATAAATAAATAAATTATACTTTTAGTTCTATCAAACCCTCCTTCCTCCTCTCCCTGATCCTGAGATCTCCTGTCTGGGCTTTCTGTTCTTGAAGTGTTCTGAAGTGTGACAGGAGACCCTATTCAGGTTAACTGGGCAAAGTGTGTAAGAGGCAGACTTTTCTTTGGAGATGGAAGACACTGATCTTAATGCCAGAATGAAGAGAACATCCACAGTAAGACCTTGACATTTCCTTAAACCATTTCTTTGCTTTCAAGAGAATGGTCTGGATTTTCATTTGTTAGTTTGTTTCTGCTTTGGGGTAAAACAGCTACTTCGTTCTATATTTTAGGTGGTTATATTAATAATCTGTTCCTGTGTCAGGGTGCCTGGTGGCTCATAGTTTAAGCGTCTGTTAATTTTGACTCAGGTCATGATCTCAGGGTTGTGAGATGGAGCCCTGCCTTGGGCTCTCCACTGGGCCTAGGGCCTGCTTAAAATTCTCTCTCTCTCTGCCCCTTCCCCCTAAATAAATAAATAAATAAATAATTTATTCCTGTGTAATAAGTTATCCCCATAATTAGCAACTTAATAAGCATTTTCTTTTTTTTTTTAAGATTTTATTTATTTATTTGACAGAGATAGAGACAGCCAGCGAGAGAGGGAACACAAGCAGAGGGAGTGGGAGAGGAAGAAGCAGGCTCACAGCAGAGGAGCCTGATGTGGGGCTCGATCCTGTAATGCCGGGATCACACCCTGAGCCGAAGGCAGACGCTTAACCGCTGTGCCACCCAGGCGCCCCTGATAAGCATTTTCTATCTCACAGTTTCTGTAGCTTAGATGAATCTGTGTGAAGAGTATCTGAGTGCCGCTGGCTCAAGGTCTCTCATAAAGCTGATGTCTAACTTTGACCAAGACTGCAGTCTCATTTGAACCTTTGACTGGAGGAGAGTGGGCATCCACTTTTATGTTCACTTAAAAGTTTACCATGTGGCTATGCACAGGCTGTGTTTTCTCACATGTAGGCACAGGGCTTCTGCGTGTTAGCAGCTCACTTCCTCCAGAGCAAGTGATCTGAGAGAAAGAAAGACCAAGCAAGAATGGGAGAGAGCTCATCTGGGATGGGAGCCACAGACTTTTTATAACCTAACCTTGGAAATGACATTCCATCATGGCTGCTGTAAGTTTGGCCCACACCGAAGGGGAGGAAATTCCATAAGGGCACAAATGGCAGGAGCTGAGGATCTCAGGAAACCTTCTTTGAGGCCTCCACGATGTCACAGAGCAGGGGAATGCCAACTGCTGTGATGTTTATGTATATATTCTCCCAGTCTCCTTCTAGATCATCTCCGGATTGGCTCTCACTGACTTTGTATCCCCTGTATCTCTCTGCAGCATATTTTTTTTTAATTTTGTTCAGTTAGCTACTGTATAAGTACATCATTACTTTTTGATGTAGTGTTCAAAGATTCATTAGTTACATATAACACCCAGTGTTTATCACAACACATGCCCTCCTTAATACCCATCACTCTCTTACCCCCCTCCCCCCATCCACCTCCTCTCTAAAACCCCCAGTCTGTTTCCCGGGGTCCATAGTCTCTCATGGTTCTTCTTCCTCTCTGAATTCTCTCCCTTCAGATTTCCCTCCCTTCCCCTATGGTCCTCCATGCTATTCCTTATGTTCCACATATGAGTGAAACCATATGATAATTGTCTTTCTCTGCTTGACTTACTTCACCTGGCATAATCCCCTCCAGTTCCACCCATGTCAATGCGAATGGTGGGTGTTCATCCTTTCTGATGGCTGAGTGATATTCCATTGTATATATGAACCACATCTTCCTTATCCATTTGTCTGTTGAAGGGCATCTTGGCTCCTTCCACAGTTTGGCTATTGTGGACATTGCTGCTATGAACATCGGGGAACATGTGCTCCTTCTTTCCACTATATCTGTATCTTTGGGGTAAATACCTAGGAGTGCAATTGCTGGGTCATAGGGTAGCTCTATTTTTAACATCTTGAGGAACCTCCATACTGTTTTCAGAGTGGCTGTACCAGCTTCTACAGCATATTCTAAGCTGTGCCTTTTTCTGCTTATTTTACTCAGTAAGCCTCTTTGATTCACTTCTAGTATTCTACTAGAAACCTCTTTGGAAATCTCTTGATTGTGCTAACTGCATACTTTTTCTCTGCATTGTTGAGTTTACAGCCCACTTTTTGTTCTGCTAGTTTTTACTTTTGGGGGGCCTCAGTGGGGAGAGACACAGGAAGCATCTATTTTTTCCTTCAGTTTGAACTAGACATAAGGATTACTACTATGTCTGGAGGAATTTAGATAGTTCAGTCCTGCCTTTAGTCACTGTGTAGAAAAGAATGCTCTTTGCATTTCAAGTGACTTCTTTTCACATTCAAATGACAGATGGGAAGTCTTCCTGTGCCCACAATTAATCTCGTGTTTTAACTTTTAAACAGATCCAGAAATATGAAGAAAACACTGTATGGTTCTTATTTCTGAATTCTGAGCCTCCTCATCGTTCCTCTCTCAGCTTAACCTGCTTGTGCAGTATCTACTTGCTTGAGTATTTATGGTTTTGTACTTATACAAACCCCAATGAATCTTTTAATCTTCCCAGTTTTACGAAGTTTAGCAATAATCATTTAGACTCAAAGAGGAATCACAAAAATTCTAAATGACTCTGTGGTTGATAAGGCCTGAGTTCTTTTGCATTATTTTATTGTCTTTCATTTCTGATGGTTGGAAGTACATGATGTGGTAAGCCAGCAAAATATCCTTCAATCTCTCTAATATCTTTAATGAAATCTTAGAAGGAAATGGGCTTATATTTCTGACTTCATAACCCTCTCTTCATCAATGAAGAAAAGCCAAAATGAAAAGCCAGGTGTAGTTTTGCCTTGGTATCCCAATTCAATTTGTTCCAGAGAGTGAGGAACAGAAATGGTATGGACATATTAGAGCAGTATTGGAAGAATAAGAAATTTTTATTAACTGTATTCCAACATTCCAACTTTTAAAACTTTTGACTTCAAAAACATTCACATGGCAATTCTGATGGTAATTAAAGCGAGAATGTTGCTTGCTTCTCTAAAAAGGAACTCAGAAACTATCTTAATAAAAAACAAAGGAGAGAAACACTACATTCAAACCTAACCAGACCTGACGCATTCTAGCCTTTTATAGTTATTATCATCTATTTTTTTTATCATTTCAAAGTTAACTATTCCTCTTTACTCCGAGAAAAATATTCTATTCATCTAATTAAATTAGCTTAAAATTCTGTTTTACACTCCTTTTTAAGCACTTCCATCTACTCTGTGTATCAGTTAGTTTTTGCTGTGATACAAACTACTCTAAAACTAAGCTCACAAGTGTGTAGTTCTGCAGTTTGGATTGGGCTGAGCTGGATGGTTTTTCTAATATGGGGTGGTCTCAGCTGGTCTAGTTCATATGTTGTTGTTCACCCATCAGGCTGAGTAGGGACTGGTTGGTCTAAGATGGCTCATTGGAGCAGCTTCCCTTATGTTCTGCATGTGTCTCATCCCCCATAAGGCCAGCTTAACACAGAATTCCGTGAGTGAGGATGCAACTGTGCAAAATCTCTTGAGGCCCAGGCTCAGAACTTGCATGATGTTGTTTTTGCTGCATTGATAAAGTAAGGCACAAGGTCAGTCCAAATTCAGAGAGCAGAACTGCAAGTATTGCGGCCATTTATAATTGATCACAACTTACAGAGTTGGACCTGTATTTGTATTTATGTAACAGCCTACCATATGATAAAATCATGCTGTCACATTAATTTTTTTATAGCCAAAAAGTCAAGACAAACAAATGTGTATATAGCTTTGTTAAAATCTGAAGTATTTGGTTAACAATTTGAATACTGTTTATTTCCATTCTACCCACTCTTCCTCTGAAGATAGCCTCCTAAAAAAAGGTTTTGTTGTCCATTCCTTCCTGGGCTCGTGCAGTATCAGAATAGCTCATTTGTTCAGCTGACAGCAGGTACTGTTTAAATTCTGTAGTTAGCTTTCTCCCCTTTATTCCCTGAGAGGAATTCAACAGCAAACTTTGATGGTCAAAGATCACATCATTCGAAGATCACTCTACTACAAAGTACATGAATCTGTTTTGAGATACAGTGTATTTATATCTTTCATGGTCTTGATTAAATAAGCTTATCACAGTCACTTTTCCTCTGTCTGCTTTACACGTAAACCCACGTACCTTTACATTTTCTTCTGTTTTATGTTTTAGGTTATTTTTTTCTTGGTATATGTTTTGCAGCTGTCATAATTTTCCTTTTTTACTGTATTCTCATTCAAACTATTGGCAAAAAAAAATGTCAAAACTTAAAGGAAGGCTGTTGTTTTCCTCTCTGAGAATAAGAATATTATTTGGATTTTAATCTATATCCAGAATTTTGCTTTTAATTCACCTTAACATTCCCATGAAATCTGCTTAAACATCTGGCAGAAGTTAACAGTTGCATTTTTTTTTCTCAATCCAAAAACACCTTAAGAAACTAAAAAGAACACTATTCTTCCATAAAGTGGGTAGAGAGATTGAAATCTATTATGTGGGAAGGGAAATCGAGGTAGTTAGAATTATAAAATATATATTATGAACTGGATGTTTACATTTCCCCAAAATGCATATGTTGAAATCCTACCCCCCAAAGTGATGGTATTAGGGGGTGGGGCCTTTGAGAGGTAATTAGGATTAGTTGAGGTCATGAAGGTAGAGCTCCCCATGAGTGGGATCAGTGCCCTTAAAAAGTCATGAGGGGGCTTGTTTCCTCTCTGTCTCCTCCACCATGTGAGGATACTCCAAGAAGTCAGCAGTCTGAATCCTGGAAGAGGCCTATCACCAGAACTCAATCATGCTGGTGCTCTAATCTTGTACTTCTAGCCCCCAGAACTGTGAGAAATAAAATTCTGTTGTTTATAAGCCTCCCAGTCTATGGGACTTTGTTACAGCAGCCCAAACTGACTAAGAAAATATGGTATCTTGATTCAAGTAGTTTGAACTTCTAGAACAGCAGAAACACTGATATTCAAATGCAGATACCAAGGAATATTTCATAAATCTAAAGAGATATGTTTTGGATATCATCCAAACTTTTGATTTAACTTCCCCATGCATAGCATCTCTTATTACATATAACCAAGTTACATTGGCTTTTATTTCTTCTTGAGATGTGAAGTCAATAAAATGTACTCATTTAGCATCACATATCCTCATTTTTGTGTGATGAAATGAAAGAATGAAATATAAGAAAGACACATGACTTCAAATCTATTTAAAACAAATAGAACCAAACTTTTTTTTTTCAATTTAAAATAATGAATCCTAGTTTTGATTTACATTCTAATGCAGGCCAGTCTCTTCTGCTAAAATCTACTCATTTATTAGGCTACATATAAATTGTCCAAGTGAATTTTAGAATAACAATATTCAGATAAATCAACATAGAAAATACATTTTTAGAAAGAAAAGGGAATGTGTTGGAAATAGTTAAGACACAGATCGATATGGTTACAAGCAATACACATAACCACATTCAAATATTGACATTCCTTCATTCATTTACTAAGCCAATACTTGCAAAACACCTGCTAGAGGAAAGTACTGTTTTAGGCAGTGTGGAAATGGCAGTGGACACATTGAATTAAAAACTCTGCCCTCATGGTGCTTAGATATCAGTAAGTAGAGAAAAATATGAGGAAAATGCATAAACAAACTATATCCCCTATTAGATAACAGTAAATACTGTTGAGAAGAATATTAGCAAAGGAAACTAGGTAGTGATTTCATGAAAAAAAACAAGCACAGGAAAGGCCTTTCTGTCAGGCCTTGTTACCATCAATGCTCATTTAAAACATTTAATTTAGATGACATTTTCACTGAATCACTTATTTCTGATTGTGAATGCCTCAAACATGACTTTAGAGAACCTTCCATGTAGCTCTACACAGTGCCTATGCCACCTTGAATTCAATTTTTGTGCTACACTCCTTTGTTAGTATGCAGAAAAACACAGACTATCTCCCCAGGAATCTATATGTACACAAAACAGTTTACAGACAATTTGAGTGTAGAAATCTGAACTTGATTCTTGGAACCCACTTAGAAAATTTTGAAGTCACTTTATTTTTTTATTTGTTGTTTATTTCAAGTTTTAATTTAAATTCTATTTAGCTAATATATAGTGTAATATTGGTTCCAGGGGCAGAATTTAGTGATTCATCACTTACATGTAACTCCCAGTGCTTATCGCAGCAAGTGCCCTCCTTAATACCCATCACCTATTTAATGAAGTCACTTTAAATTACGTCTACTAAAGTCAAGCACTACTGTAGTAACAAATGCCTTTTCATGAAGGCAAAAATATGTCAATTGAGAAGGAACTCAGCCTTTCTGTAAAAGTGATTGTGACAAGATTTCAGTAAAAATTGTGGTTTCTACTCTGTATTAGTCTGCTCTAGCTGCTATAACAAAATACCACAGACTGAATGGCTTAAACAACAGATAATTATTTTCTTATGGTTCTGGAGGTTGAGAAGTCCAAGATTAAGGTGCCGGCTGATTTGGTTTTTGGTGAGAGCTCTCTTCCCAGCTTGTTGACAGCTGCCTTCTTACTGTCTTCATATGGCCTTAGATGCATATAGATGGAGAGATCTCTCTATCTTCTTCTTCTTATAAAAACACCAATCCTATTAGATTAGGGTCCTATCTTTATGATATTTAATTGTAATTATCTCCTAAGGACCCTATCTCCAAATAGTACACACAGGGTTAGTTAGAGTTTTAACATATGAATTTGGGTGGACACAGTTCAGTCCATAGCACACTTAGAACTTGAAATAGACGAGCTCTCAAATTGGAAGCTCAATGTACATTACTGAAGTCTGCAAATTCAACCTCAATGACCTAACCATACTTCCTTTGTAAAATCTCTAAAATTGAATTTTTTTTCTTTTCTTCCTACCATCACACTATTTATTTACTTTGAACATTGGCAAGCCAATCTCTCAACTGGTCTTCTTGTCTCCAATCAATCTTAAGTACCGCCACCTAATTAATTCTAGGAGTATCATCACAGAGAATGTTTCAGGTCAAATTTCCCATCCTCCAGGAGAGCCAAAGAAAATCTTAATTGTTGTAGGGAATGGACAAGAGAATATTCATTACAAATGAACAAAGGTGCCTTTCCTCCTAGCACATATCATCAGATGTTCAGCATATTTAGAAATCATACTCTTCCTAATAATATTGGCTGACTAGTCACAGTGAAATAGCATATCTATCATTTTTATTATTCTCCAAAAGGAATTTCAAATTGAATTGTAGATATTATCTTTTTTAGGCCCCATATTGAATTCTTTTTAACAAATTCTAACTGTTACAAAGGATGATATATTCACTCTTTTTAGAACTGAGTAGGGGGCAATTGTGTCTTTCATTTTATTAGAGTCAGTACGTTGTTAAGGAAGGCTAGAAACATTCTTTAAGAACTAGCAAAACCAGGAGACATGTTCTCAATTAAGAATGGCTCATCTGTAAGTGGTGAATTAAGGGCTGAGAACTAGATTTAACTTTCAATACTTCTCGCTAAAAGGGTTGAACTTCCAAACAACCCCAAAATGATGCAGACATGGAGAGTCTTTTGAGACACATTTCTAGCACTTAATAGCACTTGGTCATTTTATATGATGCATTTGGATGAGACAAATTGCATTGCTTTTCCTTTCCGCATTGATATTTTCTAAGTACACAATTAAGTATATGGAGGAGCAAGCGATTAGCCTCTGACAGCAGAAGAATTGGAAAAATGATATTTGTTCACTCTTTTCATCCTCATTGAGTTAAAAGATTTCTAAATTCTATATTTTCTTGGTGCCTAAGTGACTATACTTTATACTCAAAAGTACAGTAAAAGTATACTCAAAATCTGACTAAGGAAATTAAGTTCTATTAATTTGTACTGATAAATTCTGAATTATATTTAAAATGTATATGGGTTATAAAAAAATAAAGAAAAACATTCCACTAGTAATAAGCAGGTTAATTTAGATAGTTATTTTGGATATACCTCTGGATTCCATTTGTAGCTCATTCTGCTTGACTAAAAATACGTTAACTTTTTCAGAATACATCAAGATCAATAGTGTAATGACATAACCTGAGTTTGAGCAGAAGATTCCATCCAAGCCTGTTGATTTCTTTATATAGATTCACAAAACTTACTACTTTAGTCTCAGAAAGGAGAGTTAATAGCTACCTAAGAGCCATTTGGATGTTAGAATTATGTAACTTTACATATGCTTAGTAGAAAAGATAGGCTTTATACATTGGTCCATATGCTATATCCCAAAGAGTTCTTTAGAAAACAGTTTCACTGTAGGTAATATTTTTAAATTATAAGCCAGGAACTCCTCTCCCCGCCCCCCCGCCACAACACCCCATGTGCAAAGAATTAGCTGTCTAGGAAAATCAATTTCCTAGAAACCTTTACAAGACTTCAGTGCCATAGAGTTTCTGTATTAGTGCAGGGTTTTGAAAAGATACTTAGTTGGTTCTCTCTACATAATCTTTGAAATACTTAAAAATTCTCAGTGAGAGGGGCGCCTGGGTAGTGCAGTTGTTAAGCGTCTGCCTTCGGCTCAGGGCGTGATCCCGGCGTTCTGGGATCGAGTCCCACATAGGACTCCTCTGCTGGGACCCTGCTTCTTCCTCTCCCCCTCCGCTGCTGTGTTCCCTCTCTTGCTGGCTGTCTCTCTGTCACATAAATAAATTTAAAAAAAAATCTTAAAAAAAAATTCTCAGTGATTAACCTTAGTAAAGCATCAAGACGTCCCATAACTAGTTACTACTAACTAATAAAATATATGTGATTTTTTTATTCTAAGCTATATACCTTGCTAAACCAACAACTCAGCTATACTTTATGGCATATGTCAAGTTGTATATTATCTGTGAATGTTTCCTGTCAAAGTAAAAAAAAAAAATGTGCCAAAGGTTAATAAGTAGGACTTCGTTTGAGATTATTGCCAATGGGAAATTAAACTCAACTCCATTGAAACAAAGAGCTGCAGAGTTTTAAAGATCTGAGGTGGGGGATCATAGGCCACCTGTGTCTGCTAATTGTCCTTACTCAAAGGGAAAGTTAACTTTCTTGATTCTTTGATTCTTTATGATGGGATAGTTTCAGAACTTTTAATAGGAGTCACCTAAGATGGGCCCATCACCTAAAATGGGCTCCTGTCCTCTCACAAAGACCAGGAGATAAAGATCCTGTCCCTTCTGATAATTACATTTCAATGGGATGGTTCCCACATCCTTGAGAAAGACATTCCCTAGGTCATAAAATTGGCAAGAGGCTTTAAGGAGATTTATATGCATTTCAAAAGGAGCAGAGAAAGAGTTCATAATTAAAGATTTTCTGAAGTAAATGCTCTAAGGAAAGGGAAGTCAGGGCCTGTACTCAGTAAGAGACTTTTGTAAATGGGGACCCGGGTGGCTCAGCTGTTCAGCAGCTGCCTTCGGCTCAGGTCATGATCCCAGGGTCCTGGGATCCAGCCCGCATCGGCGGGAAGCCTGCTTCTCCCTCTCACACTCCCCTTGCTTGTGTCCCTCTCTTGCTGTCTCTCTCTGTCAAATAAATAAATAAAATCTTAGAAAAGAAACTTGTGTAAAGTGTATTCCAGCTAAAGGGAATGTTAGGAGTGTCTTAGTTACTCTTTAACTCTTCCAACCAAAAGGGTCCACTTTCTCCACCAAAATCATACAGCCTTTCTTGTCTCTACCACTGGACATAGTTACCCAGGCTTGTTAAATATAAAACTGTGTGTGTGTCTCTGGAGAATTTGTGGCATGGTACAAAGTACCTTATATGTGTTTTTTCTTTCAAATTCAAAGTAGTATTTTGAGGAAGGCATTCATATAAGCTCCATTCAGGAGAAGACCCTGTGACTTCTTAAGGCGAAGCCTAAGAAATCCCAAGTCACACAGCGAATATATGGTGGTACCTGTATTTGAACCTCTGCAAACTAAATGGAGAGCCCGGTATACTCTACCGCTGTCATAGTTGACTCAGGCTGCCATAACCAAAAACCATAGACGGGGTGGCTTAAACCATAGGCATTTATTTCTCACAGTTTTGGAGTCTGGGGAGTCCAAGATCAAGGTGAGGGCAAAGTCAGTTTCATTTGAAATCTCTTTGCTTGATTTGTAGGTGGTCACCTTCTCACTGTGTGCTCAAATTGCCTTTTTTTTTTTTTTTTTTTTTTTTTTTGTTGTGTGCATGTGGAGAGAGAGATTACTCTCTTCTTCTTCTTAAAAGGCCAATAGTCTTAAAAAAAAAAAAAAAAGGGCCAGTAGTCCTATTGGATTACGGTCCCACCCTTATGATCTCATTTGATCCTAATTCCCTCCTAAAGACCGGATCTCCAAATAGAATCACTCTGGAGATTTAGGGCTCTGAAAGAAAAACTTTAATTTTTAACTTAGCCCACCGCTTTACTCATAATACTCTGTCTACCAGATGAATGTTTTTCTTATGTTTTGTTTGTTGGTTTGTTTTCCCACACTCACCAATTCTCCTACACCAGTTGGGTATCCTACAGTTCAATTCAGTTCTGACACTGTCTACCTGGAGTTACTCCTCAGATCCCACAAGTTAAGGGCTCAGTCCCACAGGAATGTCCTCATTTTAGATGCCAATGACAAGTCTCAGATAGCCACCTATACTTCTGACTGATTGACTATCAATTGGGATTCACACAGCCCCCTCCTTGAGTTCAGTAATTTGTTAGAATGGCTTATATGATAAAGGATACAGATGAAAAGCCAGATGAAGAGATCCCGAGTACAGGATCTTCCATCCTGGTGGACTTGGGGTGTGCCACCATCCCTGTACATGGATTGTTCACCAATCCAGAAACTCTCCAAACCCCTCAGTTCAGAGACATTTATGCCACTTTCATTATGTCAGCATGATTGATTATTAACTTAAACTCAACCCTTCTCTTCTCCCCAGAGGATGAAGGGTGAGGTTGAAAATTCCAAACATCTAATCATGGTCTATGTGGTAGTGATCAGCCCACATCCTAAGCTACCCGGGAACCCACCAGGAGTTGTTTCACTAGAACAGAAGACACTCCTATCACCTAGGGAATTCCAAGGAATTTAGGAACTCTGTGTCAGGAACCAGAGTCAAAGATCAAAGAGCAGAGCAAAAGATATTCTTAGGGAATTAGGGAAATTACACAAGTCAGGAGCCAGGAACAAAGACTAAAATATGTAATTCTTATTATATCAAATTATCACAGGCCTCAACATAAGAATTTTGGGGGAGCACAACACTTTCCACAGTAACTAAATAACTGCATTGCAGACTCCATGAACATTGGCTCTATATCTATATTTGATTATATTTGAACTCCTGCCTTGGTCATAATTTTTTTTTGTTTATTGTTCAACTAATCCCAATTGAAGATTCCAAGACTATTACATTAAGTCCGCTTTGCCTCATAGAAGCACTGTCAGAAGTGGGGTGCAACGAAGTATCTAGGATATGCTAGACTTTTTTTTTTTTTTCATACTTTGTAGACTGAGGAAAGAAGTAAGGGTCAGAAACGGCTGGTAGCTACCTAGTGGCCTGGCATCATATCCTTATATTTGGTGACTCATTTACTGCATGCTCATGAGCTGTCAGCCCTACCGTGGCCTTGGCAGTGTGCAGAAAATAAGGCCCAGGTGGCACTCTGTGGGGCTGCCCGTTAAGATGGTTGAAGCATGTCTGTAGAGTGAGAATTTTTTTGTTTTAATTTGGATCGTGACAACCTATATAACATTCAGTAGGACATTATGCTCTTCGTTTTCTTTCTGTGAGGAATGAGATTAGGTATATCTAATCATGAAGCTATCAAAGGGCAGTCAGATTATGTTTGGAATCTTGAGAATGAAAAAAATACTTATTATTTTAGAATCTGGGTCTTTTGTTTTAAAATACCTGATGTCCCCATGTTAGGTATCTGGGAAGACCACATAATAACCTGTCTTTAAAGAAGTGTGCACAGAACCCTCCATATTTATAGGACTGTAAAAGTTCCATCGTTATCTCTACAGGAGTTTTAAGGAGCAGCATTTTAACAGTTTACTCTGAAGGAACTCCATTTGAATGACTAGAGAACATTTCATATGATCATGGGTGACGGCAGAAATAAAAGAGAACTGATAGAGAGACAAAGGAACTTCCGTATTTGTCAACAGGTTTTTCTTCTCCATAGTATCCTTCCTTTTTGCATTCATTCTGTAGTCTCAGTACTTATTATTTCTAAGGCAATGTGCAAAGCATTAGGGCATAAATACAAAGATCTTGAAACAGTCTCAGCCCGTAGAAAAGCAATGCAACTTACTAGGAAGGAGAGTTTATTCACTAGAAAATCACAGTGAACTTAATGGAGGAGTGGTTGTCATGTTAGGTCTTAATTTAAGATAGGGCTCTGATAGGTGGGCACATAGGAAGATGTGTTGGGACGTAATAAGTGTAGATGGATAAGGGTGTTAAGGTAGAAATTTCCTTATTTAGGAGACAGAGAATAGAATACACAAAGCTTGTTTTCCTTTGGATGTTGTGTGGAAAATAGATTTAAGTGAGGCAGGAATGGAAGAGGGAATGTCAAGGCAAGGAGGTAACACATCAATGTCATGAAATCAGCTACTTTCTATGAGTTGTTCTCAAGTTGTCTTCCTTTTCATACTCCATCATCTGGGCAATATATTCCCAGGGCAATAATCTTAAAAGGAAGTAAAAGAATCCACTTCCCTGGGTTAAAATAATAGCACATTTAATGAGTCATAAGGAGAAGGAGTGTGTCCCTTGTTAAACTTCAGCCATCCAATTTTTTATTCCAAGTATGCAATTTTAATGGGTTTCAGGAGAAATGTGTTCTTTGTAATTCCCCCAACAGTTCAGAACTTATTTAAGATGTCACTAAACCCTTTGAGAGACAGGAGCACGCTTTTATGTTTTGTAATTGATGAAATGTCCCTCCTAAATAAATCTCACATTGCCCAATCTGATGACATGAATAATAAAACATAACCATGTGAAGGGAATAGCCATTTTGAACAATATACAGGCAAGAGATATTCCTTTGGTGTTGAAAAGTAGAGCACATTTTCATGATGAACTAGGCTCTCCAGACCACTGTAGTAAACCTCCTGACATTAAAACTAGAGGACATTTTAGGACCAAATTTGCTAAGGAAAAATTTTGTTTTTAACACAAATTATGGTGTTTCAGATGGCATGTGCCTCAAAATGGAATAGATGTTGCAGGTCAAATGGAAAGGACTTTTTCTATTCCTGTAGGCAGACAGTGAACTTGGGATGGTGTAACAGTGAGTTTACTCTATTACTAAATGATAATCAGTATTTCCCATTGCTGTACTGATATATTTTCTAAGGAAGTATTTCATGCTATGCACTCAGCAAGCCATGTCTGCAAGTCATATGCCTGGCTACCGAAAATAAATAGATTGATATCTCCCACTAAACCAGTGAGAACAATCTAGTAGCAGTTTATAGGAAAGCATTAGAGAATGTCCACAGTTGAAGCTGTTCTGAAGTTGGATTAAAGTCCACCTTTGCATATTTGCAAAATTAGTTAGGGATTGAGAGTCAGCATGATATTAGCCACAGAGCAGATCTGTATTCTCTTCCTGGCTCACCCACTTACTAGCTGGTGACCTTTACCAAGCTGCTTAACCAGCATTAAGTATCTACAGAATGAGAAAACTGTAACCTGGTTTGCAAGGTGATTGTAAAAAAATACAGCAGATGAGGCATGTCATATTTCTGACACCTAGAGATACTAAAGAAGCTAATACTATTTTCAGCAAAATGTTTAAAAATGTAGACTTCTAAGCATTTTCAAATTTCCCTCCTACTTGATCTTGTTTGATTTTCCTATTTTCACACACTGTGATCCTCATTCACTCTTCCCATCTTAACCTCATTATCATTAACCATTTTCCTGACTCTCATAGATTCCATTGCCTAGAACAACTTCATTCCACATGACATTGTGCATCTAATTTCTCCACCTACCTAAATATATAAGCTCCAAACATTTCAACACTTCTGACTCCTCATTTCCACTTCCGTGTCTCTGTACTGGACAGTCTTCTTACCTAAAAACCTCATTTCTCTTAAAACCTACTTATGTTTGCTACTGTTTTCCACACTTTGTTCACAAATCATCTCCTAAGACTAGTTATGAGACTCTGCTGGCATATACTTGGTACATGTCTATTGTAGAACTAGTTAAAAGGAACATTCTAGGTGTAGGATCTGTAAGTTCATCTTTGCCTAAAAACACATTTTTTTTCTCATCTCCTCTCCCCACCTCTGAATTACCAGATTATAAACCTCTTTAAGACTTGACCTATATATTCTCAGTTATTGTGGATCTCTTCATAGTACCTAGTACAATGTTTGAAAATTTATAGGCTGAGTATTATTGAGTATCATACTGTCTTAAAACTAATCCATGAATCTCATTCATTAGCTAGTCCCAAATCCTTATTTTATAGTTGAATAATCTAAGGGATTAAACACTTAATCATAGTGACGAAGCTAGTTGCAGAAATGGGACCAGAACCTGCTTCTCTGCATTCAGAGTTTAATTCTTTAGCTATAGCTGTAATTGATAAGAAACCTTATTCATCTTTCCCATTCTAAAGGAAACTGTGAGTGCTATCCTGTAGGATAGCAGATATATTGTAATTTTCCCACAGATATAAGGTAATAAGAAATGCGTATCCAGGAAAAGAGAGACATAAGACCAAGGGAAGCTAATATTTATACTTGAGTTTAACCTTAGGATACTTCTAGATAGAAGACATTTTAGAAAAACTCTCAGGACAAAGAAAGCCCTGCATCTTATGTTGATGGATACTACAGCTGAGTACTCAAAGTCCTAAGGTCTTGATTAGACTTGATTTCACAGTCTCGATTCCTTATCTGATCTGCTAAGGAATGTAAGACCCATTATTTAAACCCCTCTGACATGCATATGTACGTATATCAGGCAAACCTCAGCTCCTACCTACTACAAATCACTACCCTCAGTGAATCCTTGTTTCTTCCCTATCAGTGAGGAAGGGAGGACACACAGTCCCATGGCAGACAGCAGAATGATGAATTACTACTTGATTTCAGCAAAAACTATATATGTGGAGACCTAGCTTCATTCGTATATTAAGAATAGTAGCACCTATTCCTGGAATGCTGTGAAGATGATATGAAATAACCAGTATAAAGTATTTAGCACAAATGTCAGATACTGTCAATATTGTCTTGAATGTTTCTAGATGACATATACAAAGTAGTTTTTTATGTTAGAAATTACAAATAGGGGGGCAACTACTTTTCTAAAATGTATATTTGAAACTCACTATATGGTATGTGATATATATTGTCTACCCCATTCATCCCACCATGATTTTGCTACTTAAATATTTCAATTCCTTGGATAAGATCCAAGGGAGACCATCCACAAACAAATTCAGCCTTGAAGTGAATAGTGCTAGAACAATTATGTTACTGAGTTGCTTTTTAAAAGGTTAACCCATTAGTTCTGCCTTTGCCTCCCTCATTTATGAAAGTGATGCTGGTTAAACATCCATGAAGCCTTATATTAACCTTTTATTCAAAGTAAGTAAAAACCAGTTCCAGATTTTCATGGCAAACCTGTCATTGGTCACCAGTTGAACACATTTACAGGAGAAAACATGGCAAATTTTCATACACACACACGCACACACATAAACACACATGCATACATACACACAGGTACATAAATTGACACTAGCTTCCTTAATGTTGTTGGGTTCATTTTGAGTTGGATTTAATGCCAAGGCAACTGCAGTCTCGTCAATGTCTCTTCTAACTTACAACACGTGTTTTAAAATAGTATTGAAAAATGTGATGATGAAGATAAAAAGACTTTTATATATAATAATTCTCAATCAGAATCTCAACTTAGAACAAAGTAGCACACAGACTTACTAAGCCACATAATGCCATGTTATTTCTTTTTAAGAAAGGACAAGAGAAAGTTTCAACAGTGATTTATGCTCTTCTTATGGGTTCTAGTATATTATGGAATGTGCCATGCATATGCACATATATGAAGCAGGTCTTAGCACCTGCTACAAATTACTATCCTCAGTGTATCCTTGTTTCTTCTCTGGTTATCAGTGAGGAAGGACACACAGTCCCTTGGAAGACAATAGAATGATGCAGTACTACTTGATTTAGACAAGAATTGGGAATATAGATAGAGACCGAAACCCAGCATTAACTAAGGATGGAATATGGTTGCCACAGAAACTTTATTTCTACCTACTATGTAAGAGATTCTGACAACCAATAAATTTACAAGTCACTGAATAAAAAATCTAATGTTTTTATTCCTTGACATTTCAGCAACTATTCATCACAGATTTTAGAAAAATACTAGAATGAATATGTAGGGCACAACTAAATATAACACATCTTTTTTTTTTAAATAAAGAATTTAAAATTATTCTGTATTGCCTTGATTATGTTCCAAAGTTTTGCGAAAGGAACTGTGCGTTCTATTGTCTCATCTGCAATTGTTTGACAATGTCCTATTAAATTCCAGATTTGTATCCCAGTTCTGAAATTTTGTACACATTCCTTAAATTTTTTTTTCACAAGAATGTTGAATGGGTACTAAGTGGAATTCTCTGTTTTTCTAAATGATTTATATATTTCATTTATATTTTTTGGGGGGAGGACAAGATTCTTGTGGTAGGGAGTTAATTATGTTAAAAATCTAGTATCTTTGGACACCTGTGTGGCTCAGTCGATTAAGGTCTGACTCTTGACTTCTGCTCAGGTCATAGTCTCAGGCTTGTGAGATTGAGCCCCTCATGGGGCTCCATGTTTAGTGAGGAGTCTGCTTGAGATTCTTTTCCTTTCCCTTTCCTTCTGCCTCTCCCCCTGCTCATGCACGCTCTCTAAAATAAATAAATAAATCTTTTAAAAAAATCTTTCTATGTAGCAAATCATTAACTGCAAGATGTAATATGCTTTTTAAATTAGCACTAAGATGCCACTTATTTAATTTTCTAAGAGTCAGTATCCAGGATTAGAATAATAAAAAAATATTTATCATTTTTATTAACATTTGTTTTATAGCCCTGGTATTTGAATTATCTTTTATGTAGGGTGATAAAGAGAGTAGAAGACTCTTGAATAGATGCTTTATCAAAATATATGTTAAAGATGACCTGCACACTGTATTTTAAAAAGTCTTTCAAAATGTTTTGATTATTTAACACCGTTTAGGAATTCTCACGTCTAGGAAGACAGCACTGAAGAATTCTGCTAGTTTTAACGAGCATCATTGGCTCCTTTAATTATTATTCTTCAATGAAATATAGGCCAACATTGGAGTCTCTCACAATTTATTTCTTTAAAAAAATTACTTCTTTTAATATTTCTAAACTGGATGCATTTAGTAACTATTTGATATATTCCATAAGGGATTTTTTTTAAAAAAAGATTATTTTCCTGCCCAAGAGAATTGCCAATATGCTTATCGCCTGTCTGTCTTGGCTTACACTCAATTTTGTGACTTGTGTCTATGCGTATTTCCAACCAAGGTACCTTTCTGTCATGCTATTCCAGCTGTATTCAGCTTGCCCAGCTTCTATACATACAACATAGTAAAGTTTTACAGATACTCCCCATCAACATCTTGAGAGTAGACACTCCTATGCAACTTGATCCTTAAACTAGAGAAAACATCCTATGCTACAAACTCCCGGAGCCATCTCAGAGATAGCACTGTTTGTGTGGAGGTGAGACCTCAGTAGATGACAGTGTATTTCCCTCCCCTTTCTTAAAGTGCTGATTGGTGTTCAGCTTTTTGCAGAAGCTTGATAGAGCTACTAGGCAAACACTGGCATCAGGATCTATTAACAGTTAAGAAAGAGCTTAAGTTGTGTGCTGGCCACTTCAATCTCCTAGCTAATAATTAAATGAAATTTTTAATTTAATGTATTTTACAGTTGCTAACTTAACTGGCTTAGCATAAGAAAAATGCTTTCAAACATTCAGGTTGATTGCATGTTTTTTATTTTTTCCCCTTCTAGAAAAATTGAGAAATGTCATTTGTAGTTATCCCAGTGGAAGTAGGAAGGAATTTTGGTAGATATTAAATGACCTTTCTGTTGAAATTAAGTCTATGGGTTTGTAGGTGTAAAATAAATTATATGTATATATACTATAAATTTATACATCATATATATCCAACTTAAAAAAAGAGAGCTATTTATTTTTCTTTTAAACATTGGAATACTTTGGATGCCTGGGTGGCTCAGTGGGCTAAGCATCTGACTCTTGGTTTTGGCTCAGGTTGTGATCTCGCAGTCATGGGATCGAGCCCCATGTCGGGTTCACGCTGAGTCTGCTTCCACTTCAGATTCTCTCTCCTTCTGTCTTTCCCTGGCTTGCACTCTCTCTCTCTCTCTCTCTCTCTCTCTCTCACCCTCTCAAATAAATAAATAAAATCTTTAAAAAATGAAATTGGAATGCTTAAGCTGAAATTATATACATCTCCTCCCATCCACAACTGCTTATCATGAATCTGTTAAAATCTTTTAAAACTGCTACCCAAGAGGTGAAATAGGGCATTCTGATTGTTCTAAATTTATCTGGAATTGTCAAGTAAATAATATGATTGCATATCGATTTCCACCACCAGCTCCTATATGAATTATATTTAATTCTTTTGAGTATGAACTACAAAAGAGAATAAATCTTGCTGGGAAAAACTGTCCAGGTGGGTGCGGTGTTTACAAATAATTACGTTTGGAAACATTTGCATTTTCATATTAAGAATGTGTCATAAGTACACTTAGAATATACAGTTACGAATTTTAGGATAAAAAAAGAAACTGCAGAAATTACTTTAGCATGATGACGTTTAAACAACCTAATTAGAATGACTGTAACAATAAAACTATGTAAGAAAAAGACCAACATGTACCTTTAAATTTTTCTTATAAGGAAGGATACACAACCATTCGTTGTTTATTAAGCACGACACAGTGTTTTCCTTTTGTGTATAAATCAAAAGTATAAGTAATTCGTTGCCCCAGCGACTTGAGTTTAGAGTGTAAAATGGGGGGTGGCTAATATGTAGTATATTTAACACAGATACACACATATGCTTAAAATGATGAAGTTGGCCTTCAATAATGGACCATATGCTGTGAAACTATCTTGTTATAATCAATCAAGACCTATCTCTTAAGAACTAAGGATTCAAGGGAGGATACAAGAGAAGCACAGAAAAGACTTCTACCTGTCCTCAAACAGCTTTGAAACTTGTTAATGAGACCAGATTAAATTCAAAATAAGAAAACCAGAATAATAATTTCTAAATTGAGGGACTATACAGACAACTAGAAGGGCGAATGGGGCTGAATAAATGTTAATCTCTCAGTTGTGCCCAGGGAGAGGATGAGTAATCAAACCCTATACATTGGGGAGGATGAAAGCACAATGAGGTAATGTTTTGGAAGAATTTGCAAAGCAGAGGGAGTGATTAGGAAATGTGAAGTTCAGTTTGCTTGCTGCCTGACCTTGTGCCTATTTCTTCATCTGTGTTAACCTAGTAGGTCTTTTCCAGTAATATTTTCCCAATATTCTCAACCCTGCCAACTCATTCTTTTCCTGATTTTTTTTTTCTTCTCTATCCCATGGAAACTCAGGATGCTGAGCTCATCATAAAAGAGTATCTTCTGTCCCCCTCCCTCTTGTTCTATTGCCTTAACCCATTCAGCCCATTCCACACAAATAAGAAATTAAATGTTCATGAAACAGTTAACTTGAGTCTGTTGTGGTAGTACTGGATGTGTTAGAAAATGATAAACCAGGATTGCTCAGGCAAGAAATTATTCCTCTAAATAATTAGCATCCTGGGTCTATAAAAGCATACTTTTCATATCAAATCAGCAGCTCCTAAATTTTAGGATAAGATAGCTGACAACGATAGAAACTTTTACATATACTCTTATATTCTTTTCCCCAAAAGATGTAAGAACCCAGAAGAAAAGGAAAGGTAAGACAATAAGACAAAAGTTTAAGATGTAAGAAGAAATAAAATACTGAAGTCATAGCATTTTGTTGTGAAGTCATACTTGGAATGGGTCCATTATGGCCTGCACATTTATTTTCATGACCCCTTCCACTGAATATTCCAGTTTCCCCCCATATTACCAGAGGTCCCTGCTTGCTCTTTGTGCAGCAAAAAAGCGAGCTTTGGTAATTTGAAAAGTAATTTGACAGACATTGAAATCTTCTATTTCCCGAATACATAGCTCATTAATGTCAAGGCAAAGAAAAATAAACCAGCCCCATAAAAGATCATCTGGAAAAAGTCCAGCCTTATATGCCAGAGGCGCTTATGGGAATGACATTGTGACCAGTATGTTAATGCAGAAATGTAATTTTATTGTTTTAAATTCTCCCAGACTGGAAACATCTAAAGAAGTGCGTTAACTTTTTCAGCCCACAGGAGGCCCTTTGATGCATTCCTACTGCAGAGAAAGCATCAAAGTTACAATCTAAAAGTGTGCCAAACTAGAGTGTAAATTATGTATCACATTTAAATCGACATCTTCCTGTCTTAAAATGCCATAGCATCCTGACTCAAAATCTAAGAGTCACACTACTTAGACAGTGTTCTGAAAAGAGTTCCTGAGCATTAATGTGACCTGCCCCTAAATGGAAACTGAATGGTTTAAAAAGTAAACCCAGTACTTTTAGGAAATCTTTGACGTTGCAGAGGAATTTTAACCACAAAATAACTAGAGTCCATCATTTGTTACTTGTTGTCCACTACATATTTAAATATGCGCTTTCCAGCCTTTGTGGTCTTTATGAATTGATGAGTCATCAGAAGGTATCTGGGTTTGGATAATGTAAAGAGAAAAAAAAAATGTTTCTTTGTCTTTGCTTCTCAAATATAGCCGGGGGAAACAGCTCTACCAAAAATCTTTCTTCTTCTTAAGTAAAGCAAAATTCACTGAGGTATTCTTCAGGATACTCTGGGCGACAGTGATTGGGCATTTCACTATTATACTTGAATGGGAAGACAAAATTACCATTTTATAAGTTGGGACTTGTAAAAACATGCTCCTGCTTCTTCCAAACACAGAACTCATTCCAATTTTTTAGGTTTTTATTTTGTTGAAGTTTTTATTATTTAACATTGATTTTCCCTGGTAGTGTTAACAACACTATTTTTATGAAGACAAGGGGGCAGTTTGTAGTTAATTTCGCTTAAATATTTTGACAGTGCGTCTTTTGGGGTTTGTTCCTGCACATTTGAAAGAAGTGTCTGTTGTGGCCAAGGACATAGAGCTGACACATGATAAAACATAAATAATAATACTCCCTATTCGTATCACATTTATCATCCAGAAGGGCCCAAAGTGCTCCACACATAGCAGGGAAGGATTATTATGCAGCAGGCCTAAAAGTTTACATGACAATACTGTATAAAATGCCAATCAAATGTCAGTTTCCAGTATTATGCCTTAAACTGTGAGCTGAGACACATCGTCTATCTCCAAAGCTAGAGGAGAAAAAAAAAAAACAAAACAAAAAAACAAGTTTAGACAGTCTGGGAGGTGGATGGCTGTGATCAATCTCGTTCATCAGTTCCAGGCTGTCTTTCTGAGGAACATTATTACTCTGCCGATTGCATAGTCTTGGAGCAGGGAGGAAAGTGCCAGCCCGCTCACTTCATTGTAGAGTGGCTTGGAATGATCAAACTTGGCCTCTGTGTCTGAGGATAAATTTCCTTGATTTAGTTTCTCTTACAGTCCCACCTATCCACCCCACTGCATCTCTACCACTGGCAATGCAATGTATGCCATCACCCTATCTGACTTCCTTCTGTCACTTCAAGGTTACTTGACTAGAACCCAAAGAAAGGCCCCTAGTAGGAAATGACACCTAGTTTTCTTTGAATACTACTGAAACCCATGGGCTTTCCCTATGGCTCATATGACTCCCCTTGTTCCCCATTATTGGTGCCTCAACTTTCTGAGCTTTACCTACCTGGTTGCCTTGGTCCTTGGAATTGCTTACTCTTCACATTCCCTTTAGACCAGGGGTCTTCTTAAAATAAAAATAATCCTCAATCTTTTTATGCTCAGCAAAACTCCAGGAAGGGAAAGGGAACTAAAACTCATTGCACAACTACATATTTACTTCAAAACTTTACACATCCATTTCACCAATGTGTGTGGGTTGAATGCCTGTATAACGTCAAATACGGTTGGAAATATTTCAGTCTAAGTCTCAAAAAATCCTGCAAGAGAGATCATGTTATGCCATTTTACAGATGAGAAAGCAGAGTCTCAGTTGAAGTCTGAGTTTTTACAGGTAGAACTTTTCTGGGATCAAAAACCATGCTTTGGGCAGTGAGTGTGCTTTTGGCCGTATTAATTTATGATTCTCTTTTTTGTCTCTCTCACATGTGCCTTAAGATTTTTAATGATCTCAAAAATAAAAGAACCCTGCAAATCCTCCCTTATCTTTCATTTATTATTACTGATGTATGGAATCTTATCATTAAAAAGGACCTTCCATGAATATTATTAAGATGGGAAATCAGGCCACACACGCAGGGTCAGATACCCCCCTACCTAACCCCAGGTTTTTTTCTTTAGCAGGATTCTCTGTTTACCTTTCCAGAGGGAAGGGAGCCTTAGATCATGTATTATCATTTCTAAGTTATTCCCACTTCTTCCTCCTTATTCCCGCCATGGTCTCCTAGAGTGAGATGAGTTCAGAGGAGTTCTTGCTACATGGTCCTGAGACTTCCACATTAGAGAAAGGGCAGACATTTCCCCTCCTAGCACTCTTTCCCCCAATTTCCACACAGCTCTGATCAGAAGGTGTGCAGGTGGATTGGCCCTCTTGCTAGGATGCTTAGGCATATTGTCCAATCTAGGGACACTTGGAAGGTGCAAGATATGCCTCAATAATTGCATTTTTAAAACACAGTTGTGGAAAAGCTGGGCTTTTTGTTGCCCCTACATAGCCAAAGCCTGGAAGAAATGAAGAGAAGGTCACTGATAATAGCTGCTCTGATGTCAATTTAAGGTCAGATACAACAAAATCTTTATTATCCAGAACACATCGCTGAAATAGCATTAGATGGGAAAGTCAGCCACTGGGTAAATTGCAAAACAGGAGACAGGAGTCTTGACTATACCGGCTGTGATATCATTACCTAAAATAAAGAAGTCTGGTCTTTTTGTAATATTTCAGTAATATTGGGTTATTTCTTATTTTTTTTAATAGGACTTTATGCTAGATTCTTCCTGAGAAAGATTATGGGGAAGCAATAAACAATATTGGTTAAGAATCCAGTCTCTAGAGTCAAGTGGCTGGAGTTCACAGACAGGCATTACTGCTTGTTTATTAACCATGTGACATTAGACAAATTATTTAACGTCTGTGCTTCTGTCCCCATAGAGTTAGGGTGTGTTACCTTCGTGGTACTTGGATGTGTTCACCAATCTGGAAGCTCTCAGAACGCTATACTTCGGGGAGTTTAATGGAGACTTCATCACATAAACATGATTTATCATTAACTCCATTTCCAGCCCCTCTCTCCTCTCTGAAGAATGGGGAACAAGGCTGAAAACCCTAAGCTTCTCATCATGACACTGCCTTTCTGGTGACTATCCCCCCTGCAGAAGCCCACCACCCCCCAGAACAAAAGACACTACTATTACCCAGAAAATTCCAAAAGATTTAGGAACCTGTGTCAGGAACCAGGGTCAAAGACAAATATTAGAACAAAAGATGACCCTCGTGCTCTTATCACTTAGGAAATTACAAGGGTTTTAGGAGTCCTGTACTGGGAACCCAGGGCAGAGATCAACAGGCTTTATTTCTTGCTTATTAATGATGGGACATTGGGCAAGTTATTTAACATCTGTGCGCCTCATCTGTAAAAGAGGGTTAATGAAAAAAAAAGTTAATGATTTTAACTCATAGCTTGTTAAGAATACATCGGTAGTTCTCAGCTAGGGAGATGTTTCCCTTAGGAGATATTTTTCTTGTTTTTCATGACTTGAGTTTCTGTGGGAAGGTATGAGGTGCGGAGTATAGGTGTTTACTGGCGTCTAGTGGGCAGGGGTCAAGGATGCCGCTAAACATTGTACGGTGCACACAACAGTCCTCTGCAACAAATAATTGGTCAACGTAAAATGTCGCTTGTGTCAAGGTTGAGCAAATCTAGATTAAGTCAAAGGACATACGTGAAATGCTTAGAATAGTATACAGTAATGCACAGTAAGCACTTAGGAAGGGTTAGCCATTATTATCATTCATTACAAAGTTTAATTGTCTCGCCAACTGTTCTTCCTTAAATAGCATTCTTGGGTTGTTACTCTTGATAGAGGACCTATACTTTCTTATGAAATGGAAATGATTCCAGCGACACTTAACTCCATCTGCATTCTGCTGTAACTCCCATCTCACCATTTTAATTTCTTGTTTTTGATGGGTTTTTTTTTTGTTTTATTTTTCCCAAACATAAGCTGGATTAGATACATATTTCTGTTGTCCCTACTATTAGAATTTTCATATTTTACTTCTGCCATACCTGGATCACTCTCCTACTATTTCATACATGTTGCTTCTCTTTAAATTCCTACTGAGGACTTCTCTCCACATAGCCCTTCCTGATTTGCCTACTTGGCTCTTGCATTCCATCATTATAGCCTCTTCATCTGCACTGGCGGGGCCTCATTGAAGCTAGTGCATAAATCATGTCATTTCTCCTGCCTGGGGTTTGCTTTATCCCAGAGTTAAGGACTACTTTCCGTATATTCTGTTCCTGCATTTAAAAATTGGCCAAAGTTGATGCTCAGTTGTCATTGGACTTTTCTTTTGTTGTTGTTGTTTGACATCAGAAGAAATTTTGAAAAATGTTCAATCCAGTGATTCTTGGTTCTGTAGATTCTAAGAAACAAAAGCAATAGCAAACATTTTACTACATAATAGATATTATAGATCCCCCCATGCATGAGCCCCTCAATGAATTCGGTGTGTGTTGCTAAGGTATAACACATCAAGATAAAAGTAAGCCTTATTAAAGCAGAACACTGTAACTCTGAGTACCAGACCATCAAGTCAAGGGGTGATATGATTCATCTTAAAGGGAATATTTAAGTTGGCAGCTCACAAAGCCAGTAAAATCATCTGTGCAGAATCCTAAGCCACACCCACACACTGGAATGAGTGATACATTCCAGGTTATTCTACTTATAGTTGTATTCGAAGAATGAGCAAAATCCAAGCAAACCCTCTAGAATATTTACAGGGCTATTCTTTCCTGAGGATCTGGGGATAACCCTTGTTTACAGTGGCTAAAAAATAAAACTAATGAAAGCAACTCTTGGACGTGAAGTGATTACATCATGATCTTGAATGCCCATTAGGAGAGGGATATTTAATGGCTTTTCAGAGGAGATCATAGTCATAAGCAAAAGTTAGAGCTTCTTTTCAGACTGTATTCCAAGTAGGCAGGGATTCTCCACTATTAAGAGGCTTTCCAACCTTTTGTCCTTTCCCACTCACTGAGAAGGGACTAGCCACAAGCCCTGATGATCCCCACAAGAGTAATACTTTCAAATACGCAACTCACTCCACTCCATGGATTGACACAAAACGATATTCAAATGAAAACCACTTTGGAAAAGACTTCATTATAGGGACATTGCTAAAAGAAATGGGCTTTTCCATTCACTATATTGTAAATTCTAAGTCAACCACCTTACTTTCTTGTTTATAACTGTATACCCAGCCCTGACAGAGTACCTGGTACTCAGTAGGAATTTCATTTCTTTAGTAAGTAAATAAATGAGTGAGTCTTTGGACACATTATTATGGCAAAAGCAATATGGAATTCAAAGTAAAACATTCAGAATATAGACTCTTTCCCTGATAAAGAATTCAGTCCTCCCTCCTCTTTTTTAAAGAAAAATGAAAGTCCAAGATTGTTTGTGACATGTACATGATGACAGAATTGGTGAAGAATTGGCAACACGATTGACATTTTATGTGAATTGTAACTGCCTTGTCTTAAACAAGGATAGAGAGGCAAACATTTGTTTCATAATATGCTAATCCATACTTTCCACTCAAAATATTATATTAAAAAGGACACAAAAATGTAAGAAGTTATAAAATGTAATAGTGATATCTCACACATTGCCTTGAAAAAGATTTCATGCCTGTTTCTTCTTTGCTTTTACTCTTCTAATAATCCATGTCCCTGTTCTGGTCAGGAAATAGAAGGACTCTTTTCATGAAAAAAAAAAAAAAAGACTATAGTTTAAATATGAAATATTCTAGATCATTCATTGACTGTTATAGTTTTTACCAACCCCATGAAGAATAAAGAATAGAATGCCAGAATGCTTTTAGGAATAGAAAAAGACCATTTTTCTGTTAATCTTCTTCCCATATTGACCTTAGACTATTTATGTATGCCTAATATCCATGCTTATTTCTTAAGATTTAGTATCAGTTCTGAGAAATGATTTAGTTCTAGACCAATCAATGCCTTGGTTAGCTATGTAATCACAACTTAAAAAATGAATTTCTTTGAACCTCCATTCTCATGTATATAAAATTAGAATAGAAGAAAATAAAGTTAGGACATACGTAATGTCTACCCACCTCCAACTTGCTATGGTTCTTTGCCTGCATCTTTGACTATGTTTCTCTATCTTTAGATGAATGTCCTCACCCTATTTAAAAGAAAGAAGTCTTGAAATTGTCATTATTTTGGATTCACACACCTTCCAAATAAAGATGAGCCTACACCTAGAGTTCTCCATGCTTCCTAGAGGCTGGCAATTTGGCCAGTCTCTGAGTAATGAGGCAAGAGCTTTTTTTTTTTTTTTTTTAATTTTTTAAAAAGATTTTATTTATTTATTTGACAGAGAGAGAGAGAGACAGCACACAAGCAGGGAGAGCAGCAGAGGGAGAGGGAGAAGCAGAGTCCCTGCTGAGCAGGGACCCGGAGGCGGGGGCTCAATCCTAGGACCCTGGGATCATGACCTGAGCAGTAGGCAGATGCTTAACCGACTGAGCCACCCAGGCGCCCCAGCAAGAGCTTATTTTTATTATGTAAATACAAGTGTAGTTACCTGCTAGGTTCTATTTTTCCTGGGTAGGCATTACCTGTGCTTATAAACAAACATTTGAGTACACAGTTAAGTAAGAGTATAATTCCAATGCTGATTTAATGTTTGTCCTCAGTTTCTTTCAGTTTCTCTCCTAAAGTCAATACGTAATCCTTTGGGTATCCATGTGACTCTTGCTGTTATTCATTGAACATGTTTATTCTGTGTGTCTGCCAGTCTGAATTAATTGGCCATTAAAACAGTTCCTTGTCCATTTTCAGCAAAGCTCTTAGCCTTCCTAAATAGAAAGTTAGATTTCACATCTTTTCACTTGGAAATGATGTTGAAATCTTGTGCTAGAGAAATGCTTTAGGGTTTCTTTCTGTAGTGACTTCATATTGTGCCTCCTGGGGAATATGTATTGTCTATGCTATTGAGAATTTTGTGCGGGTGTGGCCCCTGGAGACATCATTCTCTTGAGAAGCTGGGCCTGGTAACCAAAAACACTATGCAGCAACCAGAGGCAAACTGGATTTGAGAACACTTCATACCCTGGCCTGCTACAGTGCCTACGTCTCTGCCCTCCTGTGACGAGGACCATGCAGATGGTGTCTGTGGGATCTTACATTATCAGCAGGCTGGTCAGAAGAAGGAGCTAGCAGGATGTTCTCGTAAAGAGAGCCTTCTAGTCCATGGCTCTACAAGGCTGACTATAGATAAATGTTTTTAGGTCTGCTTATCATTTTTATCAGATCTGATGTGGATTTTAAAAATAGATATGGCTGCAATATCAGATCCCAAGGAAGCCCGTTGAATTCATCGAGTGTAAAGAGCAACATTCAAAAGAAATCTTGGGTTTGTGGTAACCAGTATTTCCAAGATGGGACAGAAATTAGCTCGACCATCCCAACAAATCTCAGTAAGTACAGGGTGTCTGAATGATAAGATTATGTGTGACTTCCCAGTGGAAATCCATCTCATCCAAATATCATTTGGTAGTCTCCTTTTATGAATTTAAATGATTCCTTTAACTTAGGTGTTTGTTTCTTGGACAAAATGGATTTGACAAATTGCAGCCTATTTTTCCAGACAGAAATAAACAAATTGCATGGTATAGTTGTATTGCCTACTATGTCCCTGGAATAACTGATTCATGCAAAGAGAGTGCAAAAAATATATTTAATCCCATTACAAATTAAAATAATGGTCCACAAACCCAGATTATGCCTCAAATCTCCTGATGTCTTAGAAAGAACAGTGATTTGGAGAATAAAAATTTGAGCCATAATTCTAGATTGATTATAGCAGTTATGCAAATGTAATTATAATTTTCTGTGCAGAGAAACATATTTAAATAGAAAGCACTGCAGTGATCTTATTCAGAAGCTACTCTGGTGAGTACTTTTACTGTAAAGAAGAATTTGGTGTATTTTAATAATTGTCAAGCGACCATTATGATTGTATCATTATACTGTGTAATTTTCTTGAATTGGATATGTCTCTCTTTTTGTACGATTTTAATTACTAAAAGTAATGACAAACCTTAGTAAATATGCTAATTGTACACAATAGCGATTTTCTCCATGCAGGCATAAAATTCTTGAAAGCATTTTTGCACTTGTAAAGGAAGGAGTCTGTGCAGGGAACTCACATGAAAGCCATGAAGGGCAGCTTGTATCTACTCTAAGATTCATTAAAATCAAGGTGAGGTATCCTCCTCCAGCAAATAAATTTCAAACAAGCTATTTTTTTTATGCTTTGAGCCTACCTGGTACCATGGCTCTTGACTGAACTAGAGAATTGGAGAATTTGGACTTTATCCTAGCTGATAATATCTTTTAAGTTAAAAATGTGAAGACTTCTCTGTTATGGAACTAACAAAAATTTATATCTTTCTGGAACTGGTTTGATGGTGTTAAGATCTGAGTGAGAAAAAGGTGGTTCAGCTGGTAAATAGATGTTGCAGGGTAAACAGCAGAGCGCCAGAGGTCAGAAGACCTTTGTCACCAACTAGCTCTATCCCAGATATTCTTGATATGCCTGCCCAGGGGAGGGCATTGTTTAATGATTTCTATGATGCCCTCCATCTTTAATGTTCATTGGGTCTAATCCTAGTCATTCTTCTTGATCCCCTGTCTTTAGTGAGAACCACTGTGCTCAGTGACTGACTGCAGAGATTCTGTCAAAGCTACCAACGTTCCACTCATGACAAGGGCTCATCAAGAACTATGATAGATCTCCTGGCCATGGTGACTTCCTCGAGCTCATAAAAAGTCTGCACATGAGTTAGAGCCAAGGCCAAACATATCTGGTTATTGTCATAAATGCAGAAATTCTCTAAGGAGACTTTCAGCTGAACTCTTAGTTATTAATTGAACTTTTGGGGAAAAAAGAGTTGATAACTGTAGGATTATTAATTGAGACCATCCTGAACTTTCTGACTCATGGTGATTTGCTAGCTTGCAGAGATATTTTATGGCATCAATTTATTATGAAAAAATTCATCTATCTGCTTGAAAGCCTTCTAATTAAAATTGGCAACACCCTCCCTGAACCATATACATACCCCCTAGTGACGACATGGCTCCTGTAATGTAGAGTAACCAGATTTCTTCAGATAGTAAAAGTGTTGAGTAATCTTGTATTCTTTGAATTATTAGCAGGCCAAAGGAAAACTCCAGTCCTGAAGTAGAAAGTTTCCTTTCCCCTCCAATGACTCTTGTTTAACAGATATGTCATCCTATTCCAAGTCACTTAGCAAACCTCATGTTTGGTCAGTGCTATTTAAAACATAGATCCTTTTATTTAAGGGATATCTGCATACTTCAGAAAACAAAATCCATAGATCAAGTGTCTTTGTATATGAATGCTCTTTGCTACTCTCCCATTGTAGCAACGTACATTGGTGGTTATACAAATTTAAAGCAGATGAGTGAATCTCTCAACAGATCTTGATAGGCTTCTTGGGTTCAGCATCCAAGTTCCATACCAAAGTCCAAAATTACTTTCTGGGAAGACAGAAAATTCCTGTGTTTCTTTCTTCTAGACTCTTACCACAGCAGTTCACTCATGACACGGAACGTGCGAGTTTTCCATCCAAGCAATGCTCCCATTCTCTGCAGACACCCACTGGACGTCCTACAAATCAATTCCATTCTGACACTATTGAACCGGAGTTAGTGTCAAATCCCACAATTTAAAAGCTCAGAAGACTATCTCCCTTCCCCCATCTTCAGATGCCAATTACAAGTCCAAGTTGTCACTTATGTTTCTGACCAACCAACTATAAATCAGGGGTTCTCATGACCCCCTTCTTGGATTTTACTTGTACTTAACATTTAAAGCATATTACTCAGTTTTGATCCCTTGATAGCACAGAAACTTAAAGTTGTAAGGCACCTGGGAAGGCATGTAGTTCTGCCATCTCCCTGGTGTAAACTTTTCTTCAGTGTTCTTCACAGATGATCATCTAGCCTGTCCTCAAAATGTTTTTGTCCTCAGGGTAATCTGTTCTATCTTTAACCATTCTGAACATAAGGAAGTTTTGTCTTAGCCAACAAATTTAATAAACTTTTATTAAATCTTCATTATTTGTACTGCATAAGACTCAACCTCAGAAACAAAGATAAACAAAATGTGATTTATCCCTGCAGAGAGTTTTTAGTCAACAGTAGAGTTTCTTATGCAAGCAACAGTGAGATGGGGTGGGTACATTTTATTTGCATTATTAGTGATACAGTCAATATGCCATATGAGCAAAAAGTCTGAGATTAGGCACTTGAAGAACCTAAGTATGCCAGGCGGTATTTTATCCTTTTTTTTTTTTTTTGAGAGTTGGGCAAATTGGCAGGTTGAGATGAGGGAAACCTAGGAAACCAAGGGAGAGAGTCTGTACAAAGGTTCAGGGTGTGGCAAAAACCAGGGTTAGAGTGGTGTGTGGGATGTGTAAAGGGGGGACCTATAACAGAAGTTTGCAAAGGGATAGGATGGGCAGATGATAGACAATCTGCTAAGGGGGGACTTGTCTGTAGGCATTGGAGAGCCATTGATATTTTCCAACCCAGGGAATGGAATTATTACAGCTGTGCTTTGGGGAAAGGACTCCACCAGCTGGTTGTAAAATGATGTAAGAGGGAAGAGACTGGAAGCCGAGTGATCACTAAGGAGACAGTTGCAGCAATTCAAGAAAGAGATAATGAAAATTAGAAGTAGGGTAATGGCAGTGGGAATGTGGTGTAGGCAAGAGGAACTTTGCTGAATCAAGGGGACTTGGTCACTGATTGAATGTGAGGGTTCTGAATGGAGAGGATGGATGTCAGAGAGAAAGGGGCAGACAGAGGAAGGTCCATATACATAATCACTTACTGAGGATCCATTAGGTATAAGAGCAATGCTAGTCACTGATGAGGCCCAAGGACAAGTAAGGTGTGATTCCATATTCACTCAACATGCATTTGTTGGGTGATTTCAATAGCATGGGAGCTAATGGTAGGTAATACTTTCGAGACGCTCTCTTCAGTACAAAATAGATTCCAATAAAACTAACAAGTCAAACTGTGATTAAAAAAAAAAGTACTACACAGGATGGGCAGTAAATTTTCCTCAGGTGGCAAATTAGGGGAAGTGCATAGCAATCAGAGGCTTCAGCTGGAACAAAGGTCTATGGTTGGGAACATGCACAGGATTTTAGAGAACTGTAGGATTTGGCGCCGACACAGGATAATTAGAATGTAGGGAATAGTAGGAGACGAGGCTGGGCGTAATCTAGAACAGATGCTTAGAAAATATTGTATGCACCATGAAAGAGGTTAGATTTTAATTCTCTAGATAATAGGAAGCTCTGAAACAGTGTACTTGTTGTTGCTGTTTGTTTTGATTTTAGCAGTGATGTAAAGTTATTTGCGCTGGGTTTTAAAAGATAATACTGGTGAAGAGTGAATGATAGATTCAGGAGTATGAAATCCTAAGGCATTGGACACCAGTGACTAGATTCTCACAAGAGAACAGGTAGGCAGTGGTACTAATGGCCTGAAGGTAAGAGTTGGGTTGGTAAAAGGGGAAAAGGATGTAGAGTCATTTTGGAGGCGAAGCACGTTCCCATCCTCTCAAGCACTAGGAATCAGGATTTAACACATGTAGAAAAGTCTGTCTCTTCTGCTCCCCACAGTATACCATATTTTTGTTCTCCATAGCATATGGCTGTATTAACATTATGGTTCCTTCCTGCCAGTTTCCTACTATCTTTTCACAGTGGGTAGTTATGTTATGAGGATTATTTTATCTGACACTAAATAAGAATATGATCTATTGATTGGTAATTCCTATATTATTTTTTCTTGCAGCAGGCATAATAAATACATGAAAAACATTCAGTAGTGAGCTCTGAAAAAAATAGTGTTTTGTGAAGCCTCTGTCATTCCATTGGTTACTATGGATTATTACCTGGCTGTAGGGCAACAGACTGCCCACTGTTTTCTAAATGGTGCTGCCCTCATGATGCCACGTTTAAGCAGTCATCTCTTCGTGCTGTGATCTATTCAATTCAGAAAAGCTTTCCAGAGCTTCAGCAAAAAGATGAGCAAGAGCTTTTACCTCCCTCTGTCTTTTTTTGAGCTTTAACTAGATTCACATCATAAGAAATGAGTACGAATAATCTGCCATGGCGTTTGGGAAACAGAACACACCTAGCATTCTCTGCCTGGATTATAATTCATAGCATCAAATTCGCTACATTACTGTTAGAAGCTACTGTGTGTTAACCCTACCTGTTCTGCAGGTTGTTGATTTGAGAGGGAATGGAAGGTGAGAAGGGAGGGCGAGGAAGAGATGGCTTTGAATAATTCTATGAATTTTCAGAGGGAAAAATCTGAACGAACGAGGCAGGATTTGATATTATAATCCCACTTTTGTGAGCCGTACTGTTTTGATATGCCAAATAGCCTACACTGGCAATAGGTAAAAGACTCAAAAAAAAGTAGAGCATCCTCTAACCAGAAAAATAATTTGTTTACCAAAAAAAAAAAACCCTAAAACAAAAACAGAAACGAAACAAAACAAAAAAGTAGCTCGTACAGAATGACATCAGAGAATACCAGAGTCTTCCATATTCTTTTTTACAAACATGACTTACGTTTTACATATATGTTCTTGTGAGTTTTGAGAGGCTGACAAAAGCTTCGGAGTAAAAGAAATATTTTATTATCATAGAGTCATGTAACACAAATCTGCCCTCATGACAAGGGTTTATCTGAAATGTCCCTCTGACCCTGAGACTGCCCTGCTTAAAAGGTTTAAGCTATGTGGATTCCTTAAAATGAACTACAAGGCCCACTTTGATCCCACCCCTGCTTGTGTCCAGCTCCATCTCTTATATCTGCCACCCCACCAACTAAACAGTTTCCTCTAGAAATACCCTATTTGGCCTCCTTAAGTTCACTGTGCCTTTCATGCCCCCGAAGCTTTTTTCTAATACCTCAGAACAATATGTATTACATTGTTTGAAATTATACATTTCTATCTCTCCAACTAGATTTTGTCAATAAGTATTTCTAAATAGGAGGGGACAGCTGTAAGTCAAGGGAAGCAAACTGTTCAAGGTTTGATATTCTATCTGGAAGAACATAAATGTACACACTCTTATTTTATGTCTACAAGTACCTTACAGAATTGCTCATCATTTCTTACCCATAGCTCCTCAAGGCATACTGGAAATATTATCTATTTCAGATGTAATCTTGAAAGATTGCCATATTTTGGTTTGTAAACTTTAAAACAAGGGTGTAAAAAGGTAATAAATAATTTTAAAGTTTACAATAGACTTTAAGGAAATTGAGTTAAACACGTGAAGCAAAAAAGCACATCCATTTTCACGAATGGCCTGTGCACATTTAGATTGAACATTTTGCAAATTATTGTTTTGGATAACTACTTTGCAGTTTCAAGGAGGGTGCCAACAGATTTTATCAACTTTCAAATCAGGATGAAACAATATTACGGGGATTGAGAATAATATTACATTGACAAGATTAGACACTCATTTCCTCACACTGGCAAAATGTAATAGAGACATCACAAATTTGAGAAATAAAATGTTCTTTTAAAGTAGCATAAATTCGTGGTTGGCATTATGAATATAGATGTTTAACAGGAATAAGCAAATGTGCAAATTGCCTTTTGTGATTATGTTCCAAAGTTGAAAGCAGCTAGCTATACAATCTTAACAAGCTATTTCTCTTCCCCAGGCTTTTATGCTCTCCTGCATAAATTAAAACAGTTGGACTGAAATTACAGTCAGGGGATATATAGCCTGCATATGGCCTCTATCACTTAGCCCCTCCTATGCCCATAGCAGATATTGATGGATAATTAAGAGTAGTCTCTTCCACTGAGCCTCAGAACCCCACTCAATAACTTAGAAAGCCACTTCTATTTTTTAAAGATTGCGTGCGTGAGTTGGGGAAGGGGCAGGGGGAGGGAATCTTCAAGCAGACTTCCTGCTCACTGTGAAGCCTGATAGAGGACTTGATCTCAAGACCCATGAGATCATGACCCGAGCTGAAACCGAGAGTCGGATGCTTAACCAACTGAGCCACCCACACACCACTAGAAAGCCACTGCTTTTATACAAGAGTTGACTAAGAGAGGAAAACTTACTTTCCAGTTCTCAAATCCCATGAATCTCTTGGGCCAAACTCTAAATCATAAGCAAGTTCATCCCTTGGAATGGGCAAGGTGAAATAGTTTCTGATACGGTAAAGAACTCGAAGGCTTAAAATGTTTGACTATATGTCTTTGCACTTTCTAGGCTGTTATGTAGTATCACCACTATTAATTTGTCCTGCTTTCCTAACTCTTCCCCCAGAAATTAATTTTCATTTATTACTTAATTCTTCCCCATCCCAGCCCTTTGAGGTCAGTAGAGAACAGAGTTGGGCTAACTTTCTGTATTACTTTTAGTGATACAACCAAGTGTAAGCCAGGCCTAAACCAGTACATGAATCCCTTAACTCCTAGCCTGTTTTTCTAGAATGGCAGACAGAGTGGAGTAGACAAATGATGGAAGGAGGGGAGAAACTAGTCAAAAGCCAGTGTTATGCAGGGTGAGCTCTGTCAGCAAAACGTACTCAGCTTTTACATTAAAACAAGCAAATATCTCAATCTCCTAACCCCACCCTCAAAAAGGCTTCTTAGTTCATCCCTTTTTGCTAAAGCTTCTGAACTTGAATCTGAAGCTAGAAAAACAAACATCACTGACATTCTAATACTCTTGGAATTTATGAAGTCCAGAAGCTACAATACGACCTAGAGGAAGAACATAGATCAAAAGTAGGTCTTTCTGTCCCCAGTAAATTTTACAAAGATGAACTTCGCTATGGCTGTGGCCAGGCCAAGTCTGTCCAGCCTGCAACTAACACTGGACCTGTGTGCTTAATACAAACAAATGTCAGAAAAGTGATACCAGGGCACTGAAACCCATGCTCCCATTCTTCTCTAAGAATTTTACATGGAAGTACGTGTATTGGTTTTCTGTTGCTGTGTAACAAATTATGACAAACTCATAGGCTTAAAACAATGCACATTTACTATTTTATTATTTCTGTGGGTCAGGAGTCCGGACACGGCTTAACTGGGTCTTTTGCTCAGGCTCTCAGAAGACTGCAGCACAGTTATTGGCAGAATTCAGTTCCTTGGGGTTGTAGACTGAGGCCCTCAGTCCTTAGAGGCTACCTGCCGTTCCCTGCCATGTGACCCTTTCGTAAGCAATTCACATCATAGTAGCTTGCTTTTCCAAGCCCAACAGGAAGGTCTATCACTCCAGTCTCCCAAGACTAAGTCTTTGTAACATACCCTAATCAAGGGTGGGACACATGCACCATTTTATAGTAGCTGAAAGCCAATCATGGATCCTATCTACACTTCAAGGGAGGAGATTATAAAAAGTCATGGCCACCACGAGGCAGAAATTGTTGGAGATCCCTGTAAGGTGTCTGCAAAAGTATGTGTGTGCTAGAAAAGAAAAAAAAAGATGATATGTTAATACTTAAATAGAAGTTTGTATGTACTAACATCTTATTTTCATCTATTAACTTCCTTAATTTTCACAGCTTTCCAGTAAGTAAATGTTATTATTATCCCCATTTTATAGGTAGGGAAACTGAGAAAGTTCAAGCCACTTGTCCAAAGCACACAGCTGGTCAAAGGTAGATTAGGAATATGAACGCAGATAACCTGACTGCAGAGTCCATCCTCTTAACTTGTTATATGTCTCTTGTAATAATAGCTTACTCGGTTATGGTACCGGCTAAGTGCTTTACAGATTTTAATTCATTTAAGCTTCTGGTGATTACACAATTTTAGTATACACCCCATTGATCCCCTTTAATTTTCAGACAAGCCAAAAGAGACCATAAGATTAATGCTTGAATATGATTGCCTCCCATGGAAGTGATAATAAATACTATTTATTGAGTGGTCATTTTGCTAAACAATCCACAAATAATATTTCATTTATCTTATAACCTCTCTATAAAATAGATATTACTGTCCACATTTTATGATGAGGACTCTCCATTAGAGGTGTTAAATAGTTTGGCCATTCTTTCTTGGGTTGGGGCTCAAATCCAGTTCCCTTTGACTCAAAAGCATGGCGTATTACAACTGCGCTATCCGGTTTATAGGGCATTGCCAAGCTAGTGCATCTTCTCTCTTTCCTTTTCAGCAAAATGTGCTGACTTATTGGATTTGTTTTGTTGTAGGAAGAAAATAACAATTTTATGATTTTTATCTGACTTTTGCAATTGAGCAACCCCTGGTTGACCAAGAAAGCAAATGTAGGGAGTTCATTTTGTAGCTGTCTGCAGCCCATTCTGTCAGAGCTCATCTGTAACTCCAGAGTGTCTTGCTTGCCAGTTTTGTGCTTGGATTTCTAAGCTGAATTCCAGTCATTTTCACAGGGAACAATTTGCAGGGCCAGAAAAGGCAGATCCTTACCCCCTTGCTGTGTGTTTCATCACATCGATATCCTCTGATTAGGAGAAAACCTCTAGACTCTGTGATATCGTCTAGAGTTATTTTCTTCTTACATTCTGTTATTTTGGAATATATTGGTACAGTGTGGCTTCATACAAATCTCTCTAAATTATGTTTACTCTCTTTATTTTATGCCTCATCTTTTCCTTCTGAGTGTTTGTTATTGATTCCATTCAGAGTTCCGTGGAGGTAAACATAGATTTAATTAAAGGTGTGGGGTAACAGACTGGAGTGCTAGATTAAATTAGTAAAATAGATATTGCATCATATTAACCCAAAAGCTAGCAGGATGTCTGCTTTCACTGACACTGTTACTTAGATATTTGAATCATTTGTAGTTAGACAATTTCCATTTCTTTTCATTATGCAGATGTTTAATGGAAATTGGGATTTTGTTTTATTCTCTTCCTACTTAAATGATAAATCCTGTCTGTCCTTGGAAAAAAGCACAATGTAGATTCAAATGAACTGCCAAATTGATTTTTGTGTTTGTCCTGCTTTAGCCTTGACTGGTTCTGTAGTTCACACTTTTAGTGGGTACTTTCTGCGCACTCTGGTTCATCAGGCTAGGAGCAGTTTATCACTATGGAGAGACTTTATAGCCCAGGTGCAGGAAAGCTATGGGTTATCAATTACTCAGGAGAAATTCACTGATGACATAACATCTTGTGGGCGGCACTGAGAGGCCCTTATTGAAATCTGTCTTTTGCTTTATAATTAAGAACCCCATAGTCTTCTTAAATGGCTTTATTCCATAGTATGTGCAGTTTGTTTTCCGTTAAAATGTTTAAACGCCTCTTTGGGTAGAGGTAGGAAATAGCACTTTAAGCTATAGTCAGTCATTTACATTTTAGTATAAATCAATTCCAGACTCTTTCTTTAGAGAGGATTTTTAGAGTTAAAGAATATGAAGATGATATATATTCAGATTTGTGTGTGTGTTCTATTAGGTATGTATGTGGGGAGAGGGAAACTAGGAAGGGATATGTTTAGCACAAAGAAGCAGGAAGTCTGAAAACAAACTTTATTTTCCTAACACTTTACTAGAACTTGACATGAGTGTATTTGATGATAATATTGCTTCATTTTTTTGATTACTTATTTAACACATTCATACCATAAAGAACCTGAAATTATATGAAAGAACCTAATAGCCTTTAGCTCTTCAATCTCTACATTTATTCAAAGACTATTTGGGGGCAAGGCATAATTTTAAGGAACATACAGATTTGTAAGATTGGTCGTCTTCTAGTTTAGTACTTGACTTAGATTTAAATCACAATTTGTAAAGATATAAATTCCATAAGAGAGGTGGAAATTAAATTCTGTGCTAGTGTAGAGAAGAAGAGATATGGTTTATGTAATGGGACCAGGAAATGGTAAGGAAAATCATTTGGGCGAGAGCAAATGTTAAGTCCACATTTACATTTTTAGAACTCATTTATGGGAGAGTAATCTTTAATGCCTTCCTCAGAACTAGTGTACCTTTAGTTTAGACACAGTTCTTTAAGGAAAAAAAATGATTATCTAATGTTTTGCTACTCCAAGTGTGTTAGAAGGACCAGCAGCATGGGCATCACCTGGGAGCCGGTTAGAAACACTGAATTTTAGTACCTATCCCAGAACTCGTGAATCAGAATCTGCACTCTATCAAGACCCGTGAGTGGGGCGCCTAGGTGGCACAGTCGTTAAGCGTCTGCCTTCGGCTCAGGGCGTGATCCTGGCGTTATGGGATCGAGCCCCACGTCAGGCTCCTCTGCTATGAGCCTGCTTCTTCCTCTCCCACTCCCCCCGCTTGTGTTCCCTCTCTCGCTGGCTGTCTCTCTCTCTGTCAAATAAACAAATAAAATATTAAAAAAAAAAAAAAAGACCCCTGAGTGACTTGTTGCACATTAAGGTTTGGAAATCATTGTTCTGATACCTCTCTGCAAGATAATTTCCCTAAGCTTTGACACTTTGGGAAAATCATGCTTGATTGGATAGGGGCTGATGGAAGTAGGCAGGCTGAGTGTAATAAGAGCAATAAGACGAGGCAACCAGTGTACATCATACCAATAAGAAAGGCCCAAGACAATGTATAAATAGCTTACTCAAAATTAAAAAAAAAAAAAAAGCAGTTAGACCACTTCAAGTGTAGGAAAGAAGCTCAATATACCTCAACAATTCCTAAGGGATTCTCTGTGTCACAGAGAATAATTATTATTCATAATCATGAAACCCATGTCATTATATTTTTTTTAAAGAAAGGTTAAATTACATTCATTGTCCTTTGATTAAGAGGGTGGGAAAGTGAATAATGTTTCAGAATGGTTTTTAGCAAAATTTGGTTCATTTTACCTTTGAATTATTACTTGAAGTGGCGTGCTTCAATTAACATGGGCTTTGGGTATTAAAAAACTGGATGTTCCCAAGAAAATGTTTTTGGAAAAAGTTTGATATTTCAAAAAAAAAAAGTCAGCCAAACACATATTATGGGAAATTATATATTTTGGAGTGAATTCATTTATACCTATTTTATAATTTTAAAAAAATTGTCTATTCCATAAGAATTCCACATGGTAGACGTCTTCCTTCTTATTGCACAGTTTCAGGGGTCACAGAGGACATAATATTCAAACTCTGGAGGCATCGTTTGTGGAATGCTCTGTAAGTGTAGTTCTCTGGTGTTGTGTTGGGCCCTGGCTTGGGGACATAGCATCATCTTTGCAGAGTTTAGGGCAGGAAAGGTTTTGATCCTACCCTGCCTTTCCTTATTTGCTTGACCTGGGAGGCTTGCTCTTGGGGACTGAAGAGTAGAGACCGCAGTGTCCTGTTGCCCCTGAAATTGCTGCTTAAAGGCTAAACAGCAGGGCATTTCTGTTTATAGAGGTCATCCCACTCTGCTGACCAGGCTATCTTTTTGCAAAAGCCATGCAGCAGCATTTTATAAAATCCCTGAAGTGCTGGTCACCCGGGCCAGCCCGGGACTTGAAACAGGCAAGGTGGTTTTCATTACCCTTGTTTTAAGTATCCTTTCCCTGCTTTCCCTCCCTGCCTGGAGTTGCCTCTGCAGCCCCATTTCGGTGCTTCCTCAGGCTCCCAGGTGTGCACTGTCTTCTGGCTCTCTCAAGTCTGCAGACCTCAGCCCTAGGAACAGCCTGTAAGATAACGATTGCCCATGTACAACTGGGGGAGACCTAAACCTTACATACCCTTGGAAAAGAAGTAATTTAGGGCGATTCTCTCTAATTTTATGGTGCTTTGAGGAAGTATACAGGTTTATACTGAAAAGAGAGAGTAAGGTTCCCAAACGTTGCATTTGGTAAAAAATGAATAAAGAACCCTGCCTTGCACTAGTAGGTACTCAGAAATATTTGTATAGTTGAACAGTTAATGTTCTGTTAAAGATATTTCAGAAACCAGGGAACTTATGGGTGAGGTAGCTTTCTTTAGAAGGTCTTTTTCTCCATCCTTGAATTTATCTATAGTGGGTTGCCTTATACTTGGGTGGTGGATAATCACAAACTAGTTAAAATGATGACATTTTAGCTAATAATACTATAAAATCACTTCCTCCAACAACCTATGTCAAAATATCCTGCCTAAATAATTCCCTTTTTATGAATACACATCACTTAAGTTTTCCCAGTGGTCAATAGCCACACTTCAATGATTCTATTTTATGAGCTATAATAATAAAGTTTAGTAATTGCTTCTGAGAGTTCTGTACCTTTATCTCTTAGTAGGAGGCACAAATTTTTATTTATAACTGTCCTTCCACTATATTGACCCACCGACATTTCAATGTACTATGTTCACAAAAGGATTCAGCATCTTGCTCTCAAATATTTTTCTCTTGGCGAGTTTTCTATATTTTGTTAATAATACTTTTCTTCTCTTGGTAATTCAGGGGAGATAAACAGGTAAATATAGTTTAAAAAATAAAAAATGCAATGTAAGTGTTAAAATCAAAGAAGAACAGATGTTATGGGACCACCAAGAAGGATTGGACAAACCATTATTGATGCCCTAACATAGTATCTTTGACGTTTTCTACTCTATATTAGTTACCTATTGCTGCTGTAAGAAATCACTGTAAATACAGTAGCTTGAAACAATGAATTATCTTACAGTTCTAGAGGTCAGAAACCTAAAGTGGGTTGTCAAGGCTGCATTCCTTCTGGATGCTCTGGGGGGGGAACTGTTACCTTGCCTTTTGCAGTTTCTAGAAGCTACCTGTGCTCCTTGGCTCATGGCCACTGGCGTTTTTCCATCACTCTGACCTATGCTTCCCTCATCACACCTCCTCTGACTCTGACCTCCTCTTTCACTTATAATGATCCTTGTGATTACATTGAGCCTGCTGGGATAATCCAGGATAATCTCCCCGCTCAAGATCGTCAGTTTAATTACATCTGCAAAGTCTGTTTTGCCACGTAGGTAACATCTTTACAAATTCCAGGGATTAAGATGTGGACCTCTTTAAGTGACCACTATTTAGTTTACCACATTCTGTAAATCCGCCATCTGTCCTTGTAGTTACTGTCTTCTCCTCAGTTCCGGTGAACACGACCATCTATCGGCCCACATGCTTTCTTTCTTCATGTCTTTGCTCATGTTTTGTTTTTTCAAGGAAAATATCCTTCCACCTTCTGTACATGTCCAAATGGTTCCCATTTTTTCGAGGAAAAGTCAGTTATCTCTATTTCTAGAATTCTTCCCTGATTCTAAGAAGTGATTTTTCCCTTCTCTAAAATTTCGTAATATTTATCTCTGCTTTTCATGACTCAAACACAAATAGTTTTAGTTCGACGTAGAAAACAATATGTCTGTTCCCCTTCTAGACCCTGAGGTCCTCAAGGGCATATTCCACATCTCATTTATAATTGCACATCGTGCTTACCCCTACCCCACTCCCAGCTCCCTGTATAGATCATTACCCACTATGGGTGCTCAGTAAATATTTTTTGAAAGGATTAATGAATTTCTAGAAATCACCCTGTCATTTTGGCAGAGTCATGAGACCCAAAGGAGATGCACTCAGGCTCTTTTTTTTTTTTTTTTTAACTATATAGCATGGTGCCATCTATATGTGAAATACAGGTTATTTCCTTTCCTTTCTTTTCTTTCCAGTATATTGATTGTTGAGAATAATATGAAAAGTACTAGGCTTTACCACTTTTTTTTATATATGATTACATTTAAGGTTTTATTTTCTCTCAGAAGACCAACTTAGGACTCAGAAAAGGGGAAATAAAATTTCAGCACTCCTATAATTACAGATGACAATGTTATTAAAATGTAGAGATTCAATTTTTAAAAAGTCAAGTAAGGAGTTTTTTCAAAAAGCATTCATTTCACTTAGTTATTCCTGCATATCTAATTGGCAGAAATTACAAGTTACCTTTCTCTCATTTTTCTCCTCTACTGAGACCTTAAAAATGAGTTTCATGTCTTGATTTTACAGATTTGACAGATGTTACCACCCTCTTCAATCACTGCAAGAAATGTGTATCCTGAGCTATAAGAAAGGTGCGAAGGAGATTGGAAAGAATGATCATTTTCTCTCCCTTCCCCAGGTGTTTTCATGTTACTCAGGAGTGTTTCAGTCATTCTTTTGAGTTGGGTGAAATTATAAGAACTACACATAAATATGTCGATATTTCATTCTCCTGCAGCTTTGGATGTGAGACAGCAGTGTGACAGAATCCTGTTTTTTTTTTTACACTTCAGCAATTTTTCCATGGTGCTCTGAGCAGAGTGAAAGAAAGCTGCTAACCTGTTTATTAACTTCTAGAAATTCACTCTCACCTTTTGCCTTACACAAAGTAGAGTAGTTTGTGGTTTGCTCATATCGTCAAATAATTGTTGTGAATGAGGATGACGGGCTGAGGGAGCCATGATAATGGTTGTGAGGTTGCCTCTGAGCCTTGGGATGACCACGTTCTGTCTTTGTCTCCTTGAAGTAGTTCCCTTAGCTGGGATGATTTACGTGACTTGAGGTACCCATAACGAGGTCGTGATATTCGTATTTTTCCCAACAGCTCTCTCCTGTGTAGTTTAAGTGTCCTCTAACCTTCAAGAGTGTGAGTGGGTCGAATGCAGTAAATAATTTTGGCTAATCTGGGGTTGTACTAGGCGTGATGTTATCCGTAGATTAAAGCTACTCCTTTAGTGCCTTACAAGGACATTCCCAAAGAAACCTCCTAAATAGACTGCTTTTGTCTTTATATAGGTCCTCTTGCTTCAAACACGCTAATAGACAAAGAAACCTCCTGTTCGTACTCCGTACCCAATTCTGCCTTCACACAGTAATATTTTGAACTATTGGGTCCCCCCAGTAAGAAAGCATGCCGAAGAGGCAGGCTTCTCTGCTGGAGTCATCATCACACTGGAAAGAAAGTCTGGGCTCCAGCTCTGAGCCTCCAGAGGCATTCATGAGGAGTGCCCCCATACTGTCCTTCATTACTGCTTCCTCAGGGACTCCGCTTGTCGGAGACAGGGAAGGAGCCCAATGTGATTCTGGAGAAGCAGTGGTTTATTTCCCATGCTTAATTACCAGCTGCATTGTTTCTGAGATAATTCTCCTTGAGGACAAGGCAGGAAATGAGCTAATGCCATCTGATGGGCCTGTGAGTTTCAAAGTTTGACTTGAGGCAGCAAATGCCATCACAGTCAGTAAGACCATTTCGAGACAAGCAAACGGACCATTCATGTGAGTTAAGAAGGCAAGGTTAGACACCCTATCAAGGTGTTCAGGGACAACATTCAGAATTGGTGAGATTTTTATCTGCGATGATAAGTAATTATTATTTTTCTGTTTATTTTTTTAAAATGTCTCCTAATCTATCTATTTTCTGCATGTATTTACTGAGTAGGTAGGAGACATATACTTAGTACTTATTTATGACAGTATTACCTTGATTGAGTTGTTCTGTCTAGACCTGGGTAATTTTGTACTTTGTTACCACCAAATTACCTACAAATCAATAGAGAGAATTAGGAACCAAACCTCAAATGTAAGGTAATACATGTGGACAGTTTTGAAGCTTGGTATTTGTGCGAATATTTTCCACAACACAGATTCTTTCATTCAACGTCCAGTGCCCTTTGTGAATCAGGATTTAAGAATGATATGATGAATAAGATTATCACTGACACCGAGAACCTAATAAATAGTAAAATTGTCCTTCGTTCATTCCTTCCCACTCCTCACTTCTCAAATTAACCCATCAGTAAGCCCCACAGCACTGACTTCAGAATGGTCCCCTCTGCCCATCTCCACTGCCACCACCTTACGACAAGCCACTGTCACTTCTGGTCTACACTGCAAAACCTCTTAACTCGCACCTCAGCTTCTCATCTACTCTGCAACCCCAGGACACATTTTCTGTTGACCATACGACTGATCTTTAAAATATGCAAATAAAATTGTATTATTATTCTGCTCTTAATACCTCCATTGATTTCCCATTACACTTAGAATAAGATCTCTCAATTCCTTACCGCTCCCATCTGGCTCTCTCCCCTGCCTTCTCACTTTCTCACTGACCCTACTTGGGTCACATTATCTTTCTTTTGTCCCTCAGATGCTACAAATTCTTTCCAACCTTAGGGCCTTGGCATGGTTGTTCTCTGGAACTCGAGCCCTCTCTCCCCAGGTAGTCATATTTTAGCTTCTTCTGATTGTTGTAGTCCAAGAAGCTTTCTGTGAACACCCAATATAAAGGGTCCTCCCTTTACCCTATTCTATCACCCTTTGATTTTTTTTTTAAATTTGTTTGTTTATGTATTGCTTGGTCAGTTGGATGGTTGGTAGAGAAGAGCTACTCTTGATATCTGGATGCTGGTCTAGCCCATACAGTGAGGCATCAGTGTCATTAGAAGCTGGTCTGGCACTCACGGGTTGACTGTGTTGTTTGCCTATTGGAGAGAAACAATCTCAGAGAACACCAACGTGAGACAAAGTCACTCTGAGACCATCTACCGTGATCTACTGAAGCAAAACAAGGGCGCATCATTATTTTGTTTAAAAAGTGATATAACCAAGGTCCCTGTAAAACCCACAAAATGTCAAACCATCTCTTGGTAAAATGAGTAACTATCACCTGTCTACCAATCATAGCTTGATCCTTGCTCTCATCTGCGCTTGTCATAGATAAGGTTTACAGAGATGCCCAATCAGTCGTAGACTTTCCTCCATTTCCTGACAGCCTCCTATCCAGAATAAAGTCTTGCTTTCTTAAACTCTTCCCCAAATCAGCTAACGTAGCCCAAACTCTTTAATAAGTCCTTCCTAATACCACCTTACTGAAACGCTCCATGGTTCCCCTTGGTGTGTGCAATCCCTTGCTCCAACAATTAATAAATCCAACTTGTTCAGTTACCATTATGTTCCTAGTGGTCTCTGGCTCGAGGGCATTGACAGTGGTTGGTTTGTTGGTGGGCTCTTGGTTTTCTGATGTTTTCTAACTAGAAGATGAACCCCTTTGGAGCAAGGGCCTTATTGTCTTATTCACTACTGTATCTAGTCTTAAGTAGGTTTGCCATTTCGTGGACCCAACACATATTTGTTGAATGACTTATCTGGTCTTTTTTATACAGAGGTTTAATAAAATAAAGTGATTTGCACATACAGATCCTTGGCCTCAAGGTTCCATTTAATGGATTGCAACCTGAGCCACAAATGCAAGTGCTTCATTTGCTTTTTATAGGCCAATGGCACACAAGCCATTGAAATTGGATTTTCACAATGTGATTAAGAGCTACCCACCAGCTTATGAAGATTTAAATAATCTCAGCATTCATAAACTCAGAATAGCATACAATTACAGTCACTCAAATTCAAACTGAGTAATCTAGATTCTGGGTGCAGTATCCTGCTGGACAGTGTTTCACAGTGTCCACCACACATGCATATGAACAGGTGGTAGGAATTCCTACCTGACTTCTTTTGGATAGTTTTTCAATTGATGATAGTTTTGCTTTTTAAATTAGTCTGTTGTAAGTTTAGTTTCAGCTTTTGCAGTATAGTTTAATTGGTTTTTTTATTGTTGTTAATGATACATAATTACATCAACTAATATTTATCAACTATTAGAATGTCAGACATTTATGTTTTCAAGTTCAAATACTAATCGTCCCTAAATCTCCTTGCTTCCAGATTCACTTGTATAAGGGCATGTCAACACATTATAAGTGTTGAATAGGTAGGATAGGCAGGATTTGGAGTTCTTCTTCTACCTACGTGGGTGGGTCAAGAGCAAAATTAGTTTAGGAGGTAATACCTAAGAGAACCCTATTTGCAGAGCCACTAAACCTTGAGGCCTCATGCTTTGCATTCAGCCATGAGTTGGGATAATGCGGAACTCCTCTGAAAGCAAGACAACTAGCATATTTCCTGTCCTATGACTTATGACAAAGGAAAAGTCAACTCAGAAGGGTGAATCTTCTTTTTATTTCCTAACCCAGCAGCTGTTTTGTTTACCCAGGTTTTAGGAGGGAAAAGCATTTTTTTAATGGAACGTGCTGCTTTTATTATAGAATAGTCAAAACAGTTATCTGATTACCAAAGCAATGGCAGGCACTAAGTCTCTCTCCATGGGTTTCCCTAGATTTGTAGATAATAGAATGATTTTGTAAGAATCAAAGAAATTATTTATTATGCAGTAAAGCCTTTAATTTAAGAAGACTATTTCATTCTTTAATATATACTTTGCCAACCATCCCACTCTGCAACAGTTCAGCAGGGATAAACGTATAACTGTTTCATTTCTGAGTTACTCTGTGGGTGTCTCTCAAAGGATCTGATTTTGAAGAAGAACAAATAAAAATAATAATATTTGTTGCTTTTTTTCTTTTCATTCATGGAGTTGTGAAACTCTAGCTTTTAATCAACAAACTGACATTTCTTTCCATGCTGTTAGCTTTCAATTGTTCTATAATCATGAAATTACAACTAAATATACAAATTGATTAAACCTTGAAATATTGTCTGCCTCATGTGTCAGGGCGATTTTTACAGGGAAAAAAATGTAATAATAACTTCCCTAGAATTCTAGCTTCTTATGTCATATTTCTCTGCTAAAAGTCACAGGTACTGCCTAGGAAAACAACTTCTCTGCATCTGGAATAAATTCAAATAAAATTAGCTTCTTCTGTTTAAGTCGAATGGTGACATAATGGGCTCATAATTTGACAAACTGTACAAATGCTACTATAGGACATATTTTAAGGTCATTAAAGGGACCATAGACATCATGAGTTTCAACAATCAGTCAATCAGTTAATCACATTTTACATGTTGATGTTATATTGTAGTTCCATGCAGACCTACCACATGCTGTAAATGATATCTGATATTCTGAGACATTGTCTTCTCCATCAGGAAGCTTTCAAGCAGGGAAACAAGAACAGCACATAAGTGTAAGTTAAATACTAAAAAGTAACAATGTAGTCTCTAAATAGTATAAAAATTTTAGAGCATTGATTCTCAGAGTATAGTCCAGGGAATTTTGATGTAGGAGGTGGGGGATCTATCTATAGGACATTTTCAATGAGGTCAAAATGACATTCATAATACTAAGATTTTATTTGCCTTTTTCATTCTCATTTTCTCCCAAGAATACAGTGGAATTTTTCAGAAATTAAATGACATGTGATTTTGCAACAGATTGAATGTAGAAAGATATTTGCTCCCAGATATCTTCTATTAAGCCCTATTTAAAGGATTTGCAAATGTGTGAAACAATGCTATGCTCTTCAAGATTTTTTTAAATAGTTATTTTTTAAAGATTTATTTATTTGAGAGTGAGAGAGAGGGGCAGAGGGAGAGAGAATCTTAAGCAGACTCCTCACTGGGTGTGGAGCATGACCTGGGGCTTGATCTCGTGATCCTGAGATGATGACCTGAGCTGAAACTAAGAGTCAGACACTTAACCAATGGTGCCACCCAGGCACCCCAATAGTTATTTTTTAAATGTATGTTATTTTTATTAACATGTAATGGATTCATTTTTGTTATTTTTAAAATGATTTAATATTTAACACTTTTTACTTATAATTTGTAATAGAGTAAATATTCATAGATATAATCTATATAAACAGAAGTTTTTTTGGGGTCTTTAATAATTTTTAAGAGTGAATATTGATATGTCCCAGTCAGATGTAAAGTGTGTTTTAAGTAATGTATTAATAATAATGGTTTAACTTCTAAGGTGAGTGAATATTTTTGTTGTTGTTATTTTAAATCCAAGGCAGAGTAGATTCAAGATGGGCTGAGGTGGCTTCACACTCACTTGCATTCCAATAGGCCTTTGACAGTGAATGGGAAAGGATAAAGCTGTAGCCAGCCTGCTGGGAATGTGCGTGTCACACCTGTGCACTCCATTGGTCATGCTTGTCAGAGTGGGGATGAAGTTGGGGATCTTTGAGGTGGTTAGCAGCATTTATGGAAATGACGAAATGCAGTGCACACTAACGATTTCATTGGTTTTGATTGATCAAAGTAGAGTCCACATACAACTGATGACTGAAATAAAGCCTAACATTTTCCAGAACGGGCAAAATCTAGTAAATCTAGTACACTGTGAAATAAAATGTAGCATCTTTCCCAGGCTTTGTATGAAACTGTACATAATTTGAAAAATTCTAAAAACAGTATTTACCTTGCCAAAGCTTTTGGCCTTTATTAAATATAGAACACTAATTATTTCCATAGTTGAATGAGACATGTCAAAAATAAATTATGTAGAATCATAGAGTTGAAAGAGTCTGTGCAGTGCCTAGCAGCAACTTCTTCACGTTAATAGTTAATGATGATTGCTACTGTTTATTGACCATTGAACATGTGCCAGTTTTTCTAAGTGTTCTGTATTATCTCATTTATACCTTATGGGAACTTTCAAAATCTATATTGCCATTTTTCTCCTTTATGGATGAAGCAGCTGGGCCTTAGAAAGGTTGAGCTGACCAACTGATCTACGCCCCAAAGTGAGGTCATAAAACCAGAGCTACCTGATTTCACGGCCCATGCTTCTATCACGGAGATACTATCTTCCTTGTGGTCACATGTTACGTGCATTTGATTGGCAAAAGTGATGCAATCCCTTTATTTCCTAGACATGGACACTCCGGCATAGGCAGATTAAGTGGTTTGTACAAAATCACAAAATAAGAAACAAAGTCCATACCCCCTCACTTTGTTCGTTAGGTGAACATATCGAACCCAATATAGCGTATATACCTACGACTCATCCTTTATCCCTGAGCTTTCAGGATGTTTTCTATGGAATATAATTTCTGTAGCACTTACAAGATACTGTAATAGGATGTGTATGTGTGTAAGGTGTGTGTGTGTGTGTGTGTGTGTGCGCGCGCTCTTGGTGATGGACTTTTTTTTTTTTTGTATTTCCCACATTTTTTTTTTTTTTTACCTCCTTAGGCTGTAGTATGTGTTAGTTGAATGACTGAATGACAGTGAGTGAATGGTCTACTATTTTGCTTTCCTGGGCATAAGTTCTAGAAACTACCAGGTAGGATGAAAAGCAGCCCCCCCCTCCATCTGCCACTGATTTTAATAATAGTCTTCTGGTATTATTTATTTTTCTAATGAATTATTCATAAGCATCTCTTCAGCACAAATATTTCTGTTGCCAACAAAGCTGTTAGCTTGTTTTAAAATCACCAGTCTAGTTTATACTGCTTAAAATCTCATTTTCTCAATTTGGTTAAGTAACAAAATTCAGCAAGATCTAATGATTTTATTAGAATGAGGGCTAAAACGTGACTCAAAATATGTGAATACCGGCCCTGGTTTTTTCGCTTGTTAGTCACATTTCTATGCTTTAAATTTCTTATCCTTCAAATTTTAATTATGTTATACTTGCTTTGTGTGAATTTCTTACAAGTTTTTAGTGAAGGATAAAATGAGATTGTATAGTTGAAATGTGGCGAAATTCATAAAGTGATATGTAAGAATAATTATTGATTATATGTTATTAAGTAATTCATTATTGGGGGCTATTTTTAAATTTGTATTCTCTCTGTGGTGGAGCCATACGCATGCCACAGTTTCCACAAGTGGTTTCTAATCCTGTTCTCTAGTCCTAACATTTCATCCATAAAAGGTGCCTCATTTTGAGCTACAAAAAAACATTTTCTTTTTTTTTTTTTTTAAGATTTTATTTATTTATTTGACAGATATAGAGACAGCCAGCAAGAGAGGGAGCACAAGCAGGGGGAGTGGGAGAGGAAGAAGCAGGCTCATAGCGGAAGAGCCTGATGTGGGGCTCGATCCCATAACGCTGGGATCACACCCTGAGCCGAAGGCAGACGCTTAATGACTGCGCTACCCAGGCGCCCCCAAAGAAATATTTTCTGACTCTGGTGTACCCAAAAGTCATTACCTAAGTATTCAAAGAGTTGATTCACAACATGTCACAAAATCATGCCAATAAGGCCCCAAAAGTAGATCAGTAAAAATATAAAAATACAGACCTACAGAATAGATAAGTATAAAAAATATATAAATATTACAAAACACAACTGCAATAATACAAATACTCTTAGGACGGGGTGGCCCATACTAGAGTTGGTGAAAGAAAGCCTTTTTACCCAGGAACACAGGAAGAGGCTTGGCCTTCTGCATCACATTTACCCATTCATTCATTCACTCACGTAGTAAGCGTTTATTGAATGTGTAATATATGCCCGGCCTTGTGCTAGAGGGTAAGGCTCCAAAGATGAAGTAGACAGAAGCTCAACCGTGGAGTTACTGATCATCTGTGAAACAGAAAAAGAAGTATGCAAACTACAACAAACAAAACTATTAGATAAGTGCTAAAATTGATACTATTACAAAGTACTCTGGGAACGCAGTGGGAATAATGACTAACTCTGCCTAGGGGCTTTGGGAAGGCTGCAGGAAAGAGTAGCATTTGAGCTTGGTACAACACCATGTGTAGGAGTTTACCAGAATTTTTTTTTTAAATGGGAAAAGGGCATCTCTAGATAGAAAAAACAACATGTTCACACCAGTGAAGATGTAATAGAACATAGCATGCTGGAGACAATGTGAAAATTAGAACAAGCCTTTTGAAAAGTACTTTGGCAGATTGTTTCGAGATCTATAAAAACACTTATGTCTTTAGACCAGTAATCCCACTTATGGGAATTTATCTTATGAAAAAAATACACAGGAAGAAAAATGTTATTTACAATAGCAGAAATATAAAATTGAGATGGATCCATTATCCAAAAAAATGCAAAATAGTCATGTAAATTATAATATACCATTTTGACTATTATTTACAATGATAATAATATTCTAAGTCAAAGTGGAAAATGTATATGCCATATTAAATTACAAAACAATCAAGTGTAGCTTTATTATTATAACTATTTAAAATTATGTGTATGTACAGATAAGAAATGGAAAAGAATGTGAAATGAAATCAAAATAATAACAACAGCATTAACAACAAAAGGTTTGCGAAAGCTGTCACGGGATTGTGAGTGAATTTTTTTTTTTTTATAGATTGACTTTGTTGTGGTCCTGTCATTTACTAATTCAACTAATGTTTATTGACGATCTCACATGTACTAAAAGCATTGCTAAGTCCTCCAGTTGAAAGGATAAAGGAGTTTATCATTTATAAAATAATTTTTAATATTGTTGAAGAAAAGCACTTTTACACTCTCATGGCTGTGCTAAAATAATTAACTCTACCACTTTCAAGACCCAAGTTGAATGAAGTCTCTTCCAGGAGGCCTTTTCAGAATCTATCCATCTCATCATTCCTAATCCCTCTCTAGATTTTCCAACCTTCTGTCCCTCAAAATGAAAGACATTGTGCTTTAAGAGTTGAATTGGATAATTCAACATGTCCAAAGCTGGTGTCACAGTGGGAGGGCAGTGGAAGGGGATGTCATAAATGTGTTTCTCAAAGTAAGGTTTAAAACAGTCTGCATCAAAATCACTTGGAATACATGATAAGCCTGTGGTTTTTCATGCTCATCCCTAGAAATTAAGTAGATCAGGGTGGGCCCCGAAGATTAACGTTTTTAACAAACACTCTAATTCTTAGGCATCTTAAATTTGGAAACCATTGTTACAGAATATTGAGTCTACATGAAATCATTGCATCTGTCTGCTAGAATTTCTCGTGTAACATTATATGAGTGACCAGTTGAGAATTTCTCTGTTCACCAGTTTTCTTATAATGTTATGTTCATTCCAAGATGAGCTTTGTTTCCAGCTTAGGTTTCACAGTTTTATTAATGGAAAATATTCACTCTTGATAAATAAAAATGTGGGTTCTGTTTGTCCATGTGCTTCTGTGCGTGGATAGGATAGTGGAGTCATGTGTATGCTTCTGTGTAGGTATCTCTTCTAAGTCATCCTTACTGCTTAAAATATCATTGTGTGGTCCATTGTCAAGGAGTGGAGGAGAGGGGAGAAAGTAGACTTACATTTGAAAGTGTCTGATAAGCTGTGTTCACTAAAAAGCAAAAGTTTCTTGCAGTCTATTAATGCACCTCAACTACCTATAAGATTTTGTGTTCTTTTTTCTCTAGTCCTTTTCGTTCCCTCCCTCCTTCCTCCTTTATTTTTCTTCCTTCTTTCTTTACTTCCTGCCTCTTAATAGACTTGACCACAGACCGTGGCTTTTTTGCTTAACACTTTTCATCAATAGGCACCAAAAATATTTGGTCACTAATGTCTGTTTGGTAAAAGGCATTTTCCTACTCACAATACCCTGAATATCCTGAAAGAATTAGGGGCACCTGGGTAGATCAGTCGATTGAGCATCTGAGTCATGATTTCGGGCTTGGGTCATGATCTCAAGGTTGTAAAATCGAGCCCCGCATCAGGCTCTGAGCTTAGCAGGGAATCTGCTTAAGGATTTCTCTCTCTCTCTTTCTCTCTCTCTCTCACTCTACCCCTCCCCCGGCTCGTGTACACATGCATGCACACTCTCTCTCTCTCTTTTTTCTCTCTCTCAAATAAATAAATAAATCTTAAAAAAAAATAAATCATGAAAGAATCAGTACCTTATTAATTTTGTCCTTCAGCTCTTGAGTTTGGATCAAAGTGAACAATTTAGTCATCCTTCTGTCAAAATTTTTTTAAAATATATAGTACACCAAAAATTTCTGAAAATTTTAAAACAAGTTAGGGAGTAGCAGTATAAATCCTAAAGAGGTTAGTCTGAAAAGAGCATGCTTTAGCATTGTTACCCTTTGACCTCAAACTGGCCAACCTAGAAGCCAGCTGGGAGAAAAGCAATGAAGAGAATCCTGTACAGCATGCGCTCACTTCATCTTCATGAATCCCTGTTGCACCTTAAGCAGGCTGGGGATTTCTTTCTGGGCAGATTTACTGTCTTAAACAATTGGGGAAGCTTTGATGTGATTTCTGGTGGATTCTGATCTCATAAAAGAAAACTTACCTATCTCTAGAGGTCTAGAGAACCATCCTAAGAAAACCCTTCTTGGTACAAATGAATTTTAGGATATGTGAAAGGGGCCTGCCTGGATATCTGCGTATTCATGGTTTCTAATTGCAGCAGTGGTTAGGGACCAAGACAGTCAAGTGCTGTATCTAACTGTGGCTATAGAAGAGTCACCCTAGCCTTCAAAATGTTGTTAATTGCACATTTCTTCTATGCACGTCAGTCTTTCTTGCTGAAAAATATTTTCAACTAAAATCTTCTTTTACATTGTGAAGTCCAATTTGGGAAACTGTCTCTTAATGGATGTCTCTAAAGCACCAGTATTTTTAATTTTTTGCTATTGTGCTGCTCTCTGTTCAAGTTTCTCTCTTGGTAAACACTAGTCCAACACTTTTTTAGTTTATGCTTTAAAAAAAGCTTCCTATTTCCATTCATTACAAATCCCGTTGACATGGCTTTTCTTGAAAAAGAATTCTGAATTTGAAACTCAAAAATGATCCTGAGGTTCTTAAATTATGGAGTTAGGACGCTTATTTACAATGCAGATTTCAGGATCCGTCTAAGTCAGAGACAGAATCATTCTCCAGGGAAGGGCCCAGAAATCTGGATATTTAACAAGTTTCTTTCTTGGGTCTTATGCATACTAAACTTACAGAACAACTCTGAAGCACCAGGAGTAATTCTGATTTGAAAAGAACATTTGATGTGTAGTCAGTAAACTTTCAATCACTAGCTTCATGGGTATAGATGTTAGTGAATCCCTCTGAGCCTCAATTTCTTTTATTTTTCTTATTTTTAAAAAGATTTTATTTATTTATTTATTTATTTGAGAGAGAAAGCATGAGTGGGGTGTGTGGGGTGTGGGGCAGAGGGAGAGGCAAACTCCCTGCTGAGCAGGAAGCCAGACACAGCTAGATCCCAGGACGCTGAGATCATGACCTAAACCAAAGTCACATACTTAACCTGAGCCCAAGTCAGATGCTTAACCTACTGAGCCACCCAGGCACCTCTCAATTTCTTTTATTTTTAACATTAGTATAATAAATTTTAGAGTAGAGTGTTATCAAAAAAGATCATATGAGGCATTTTTTGGTGTGATTTTACTTTTACTTTTGTTTTACAACAAAGCATATGTACCTACAGAAATAATCAATGTAAAAAACAAAACCCATAAGATTAGAGTAGCAGAAAAAAATAAGATTTAGAATATATGAAATTTTATTTATTTAGGCATTAATTCACATCCTACTTTTGATACGTACTTGCAAATATTAAATTAATAGTTAACAGAAGTTCAGTGGTGCTCCATGGCATCAAACTAAGACTGCCATGATAGGGAGAAAAAGAAAAAAACAATAAAGATTTTAAATCAAGATAATCTGCTGTGGTTTTCTACCATTTCTATTTTTTCCCCTTTTCTTAAAAAATGTAAATGATCCAGAATATCTCCCCACGTATATTCTCTCACAACTAGAGCTTACTTCCTGACATATGTCTTTTAAAAGTCATCCAGGCACCCTGCTTCTCATTCATCATGACTGTGGTACAAATACAGACAAGAGAATTTGCATGAAAAAAAATCTTCAGCAGACATGCACATTCTTCTGAAGGAGGAGACTCAAAGCTTCTCCTTTTGTGTTTCATATCTTATAAATGCTCACTGGAGGATCATATTCTTTCCTGGATAACTAAGGCTTTCAATGCCTTAATCCAGCATGACCGGGGCAAGGAGGAGTCTTTGAGGCCATCCTTTGTCTCTTACTTGACATCATTTTCCCCTTTCCTCTAAGTCTTCCTGTGGTTGATAATTACGGTGATTTGTGAAAGCATCTTGAAACTGGCCAATATCATGTTCACCCATTAACTAGATTGGGAAGAGTTCCACTGTCACTTAATTCAAGCCAAGTTATTTAACCTCTCTGTATCAAAATCCTTCATCTGTAAAATGAAGGAGTTGGACTATGCAAACTATAAAACCTCTTGAAGTTGTAAAGATCTATCTAAAGAGAACTATGACATGCAGTGTCTTTTCACACCACACAGTATGTAATTAATATCTGTAGATCTGTGGCTCTTTTTACTGATCTCTTCCCTTTCTTTCTCTCTCTCTCCCCCTCCCCCTCTCTCTGTCTTTGCCTCCTTCCATCTCTCTCCCCATCTCTCCCCTTCTTTATCTCTTCCTCCCTCTCTCTCCCTCCCGCCCTGTCTTCCTCCCCCCCACTGCTTTCCTGCAATATTTTCTTACCAAAAAGAGCATTAATTTGACCCAAAACTGCTCCAGTGTCCTAGTAATCCAGATAGCCGTGTGTCTCAGCTCTGTTGCACTGACCCTGGATGCCACAGGCTTGACCAAGTGTGGAAATTGGCCTGACAGGAGTCACAGAGGGAAAGTGCCTGAAGCTGTCCTGAGAACTCTGTTCCCAGAAACCTTGTCTAAGAATGGAAAGACTGGGTGGGGGCCTGGAGAGAAGGACTGCAGACATTGTTTCTAGGGGACGCAGTGGCTCTCTGCCTCCTTCACACACTATGATGTGGGATGGTCTGAAATAGCATTTGTTCACTCGCTAGTTTACAGGTGTACCTTTGTGGACTCTAAAGCAAGTACAACTGTAAATAGCCTAAGAGTTACAATTTGAGGGTCATGAAAGGGCCCTCCCCTTCAAACATTCTCCAAACAGCCCTCCTGTGGTCCCTGTAAATACTACCTTTTCTGGCCACATCTGTAAAAATCCGAACACGAGGAGGAATAAGGATCTCGAGTCTTCTGTAGTATTAGTTTCAGTGAGATTAATTTCTTACACCCTTTGTTTAATTAAAGACAAAACTAAGGGGGTGCCTTGGTGGCTCTGTTGGTTGAGCATCAGACTCTTGATTTTGGCTCAGGTGGTGATCTCAGGGCTTAAGTGGTAGCTCAGGGTTGTGAGATCCAGCCTCCTCGTCGGGCTCCCTACCCAATGAGGAGTCTGCTTCTCTCTTTCTCCCTCTCCCTCTGCCCCTCCCCCTGCTCCTGGGCACGTGCTCTCTCTCCCCCATCAATCAATCAGTCAATCAATCAATCTTTTAAAAACAACAAAAATGACAACAAACTATGAAGAGTGGATTATTTGACCTGTCTACAGCATTTGAACAGGACCCTAATGTCTTTGCCACCATAGGCTTTTTACCATAGGCTTCCAGGTCACTACACTAGGAGTTTTTCTCTTACCTCCTCTTACTCATTTTTTCTTATCTCCTCTTCCCCAAGACTTCTTACCTTTGGAGGAATCCAGGGCCTTGTCCTCAGTCCTCTTCTCTTCTCCACCTAAACTTTCTTCCTTGTCACTTTACAATATACATCCCATAGTACACAGTACTTTCTGTTTTTAACCTCTTTCTAAACAAGGTAGAAAAGCATAGTATTTAGTACATGTTTCTCAATCTCGCTATTGACATTTAAGGCCAGGTAAGTCTTTGTCGTAGGGGCTGTCCTGTCCCCTGTGAGATGATGAGCAGTATCCTTAGCCATACCCACTAGATGCTAGTAGCACCTCCCCAGGTGTGACAACTAGAACTATTTCCAAACATTCTCAAATGTCCTCGTGGGGACAAAATCAGCCCCCATATATCACTGACTTAGAATAACTTTGTATAAAACACAAAAATCCTTTAATAGTGCAAATTATAAGCCTTTGATTTAATTTAACCAATTCAATATTTTTTAATGTTTATATCTCTTAAAATCCTAGGGCTCTGAACAACAGCCACAAAAGAGTGAACAATAGAATCTATAAGCCAAGTTCTGTCTCTTGGATAAAATAAGCTTGTGCCAAGCAGGAAACACAAGAAAGTGAATTTCATTTTGTCTCTAGCCCTACACCATTATTGGTTAAAAAAAAAAAAAAAAACGTGCACATTATCTTGCCTTTCAAGCAGCAGTAAACAATATCCTAAATTAAGATTCATGGTTGACTCTGCCACTTCTTGCTAATTGCATCCTGCTGAGAAAACTAAGGCTTGGAGGGGTTAATTTGCCCAAAGCTCTGCTAATTAACCAAATCATTTACTTCTCAGTTCTTACCTCTAAGAATCAGAGATAATTTAGGTGAATTGTCACTACAAATTGTAGAGCTCTTAACACCTGTAAGTTTGTATTGTTATAGGCATTCGGGGATGAAGGAAGTGGAAGATGAATATGGTTTGTGGGGTCTTCAGCTAAGATAGCCGAACCTTCTCTGGCAGCGACTTTTTGCCCACACCTGCCTATGTTCTTAACATGAAAAAAAGCAGGTCTTCTTCCTCCTGTCTGCCTCCTTTCCCCTCAATATTTTTGGTCAAGTATCTAGCAGTCATTAAACCATCTTTTTAATTAATTAATTTTAAATTAGAAAATACCTAGACTTGATGAAACATGTATAAAATGGCCTACTAAAACTGTGCCTTAGTCCCATCTTTGACCTCAGCTTTGCTCCCTAGGTTTGATTTTGATTGTTGAGGATTATGTTATTATTGAATATAGAGGCCAAAATAGAATGAACACAAAACAATATTTATTTTAAAAATTTGAAAAATGCTTTATTATTCCCTGATAGTCAATAAGAGCAAAAATTTGCAGAAAACTTGGCAGGGTCAGAGTTTCAAGAATGTGTTTAAAAAATAGTTCCCAAGGTGAAATGAGCTTTGGAATTTCAGCGTTCTAAAGCTCAGTGACAATTTACTGATGAGGGCACAAACATCAGTATTTATTCTCAGTGTTGTGTTTTGGTTTGGGTTTTTTTTTTTTTTTAAGTGGTGTTGGGTCACTCTACATGAGTTAGAATTAATTTTTGAAAATGCATGGATATAATTGAAACTGAGCAATGAAAAAGATAAAGAGAAGTGCCCTGGTACTCTTTCTGTTGTTCCTGAAGATCGTTCACTGTTTCTTTTGAGCTTTTTTTTTTTTTTTTTAATCTCCATCATATTGCCATTTGAAAAACACTGTAGTCTCATCACTTATAACCTTACCTGTCAGACTGGATACAGTCATCTCGGTTACCTTGAAGAACTGTGCAACATGTCTGTTATTACACAGTGATCAATGGAAGCAGATGTATTGGGGGATATGGTTCCATATGGTATTCCAGATGTGGAGCCTTTGCTTCCTAAAGAATTATTTTAAATTTAAGAGGAAAGACAAAAAATAAGTCCACATTTCCATCACTGTATAATACATTTGTTCTTCAGGCTTTAGGAAATGAGATGTCTATCCTTTGATGCTTGTTTGTTTTTATTTTTAATGATTGATAAAATGGCATATTTATTGGGATTTAAATCATGTTTAAAGAGGAGCAGTTCTAATTGGCAGAAAAGCGTAATAACGTACTTCTTATTGTTGCATAATTGCCTTTACAAAATCATCCCATAAAACTACTCATTATAAACTTGGCATTCAAAAAAAAAATGATTCGTTAAGTTGGAAATAAAATTATAATTACAATTATAAAGCTTTGCAGCGAGTCTGTTAGGAGGGTTGCATGCTAATTGCACAGTTGAAGCTTCTAATTTAATATTAGGTGAAAACAGAATTATCTGAAGGGAAGCACATAAGAGGTTAAGGGTTGGGGTGTTAAAAAAAAGTTTCCTATCTGTTTTGTGATCACAATGCATTAGAAAGCAATATAGAGAAAATTCCTTGTGCATGAAAATAGGTCTTTATTTGGGTCGGAGTTAGAGCGATGTCCGTACTTCTATGCAGTCACAGCCAGGGAGCAAATTCAGCAGCAGTGATGCCTAGACTTTTTGAGCGGGACGCGGGCTGGGCTGTGTACCAACAGCCTCGTCAACAGCCTCGTCAACTGCAGACGGAACTGCAGCATCGCTTCCTGCAGTAGCGCGCCAGCCATTGGCTCCTCGGTGACACGTGACTGAACAGCCTTTTCTGTGTCTTTTCTCGCCCATCTGTGTGCAGGGCACTGATAGGCCAGGCTGATGCGCAGGCAATTTATCATCTTGATCTCCCACTGAGTCAGGGAGCTCTCCTGTCACCAGTATTGATTTCAGAGGATGGACTAAATTTCCTAGGATTTCCATTAAGAATTAAGAAAAAAGCTCTAAGCACGCAGGGTAGCCAGACAGACATGGATATGAGATGGCACTGTGAAAACTCGCAGGTAGCTTCTTCTCTCACAGCCGGTGCTCAGCACAGCTTAGAACTGCAGCATGCAGGGTTTAAGATACCAGAAGCCTAAGAACAATTATAATGAAAATAAGAATAAACTCTTTTGGATAAACTAATTTTAAGATTTATGTTACAATATTTATTTTTGGAGATTGCATGTCAAATTTATGCACGCTCTGTATGAAATGTAGAAAGGTTGCTTTAATTTTTTAATGTCCTTAAACCCTGAGCATGGTTGCTTCTAGTTTTGTTTGCTGCTTTCTGTGAGCTTCAGAGGTTTTTTAGCATGCTTGTGGCAAAAACAACCAAGAATATGTGTGTGTGTGTGTGTGTGTGTGTGTGTGTGTGTGTGTGTGTATGTATATATGTAGTAAGTTGGTTCAAGTAAAAGCATGAATAAAAGCTGCTTTCAATACTTGCCAGACTGCTTTATTATTGTTAATGACTTGGTGATAATTTTGCCTAAATATGCTTAGATTCTGACCATGCATGCTTTTGCGGCAGAGTGGGCTTTCGTGGAGAATTTGTAAAGCTGGAATGCCTGAATTAAATGTATGTTTGGTACAACAGAAAATGTATTAGTGGTCAACGATTAAACCTGATTAACTAATGGAAATATTTCACGATGGTAAGATTTAAATAACATTTACTTACACTAAGTACTTCTGCTTTCTGAAAAAAAATGCATGTCTGGGATTAATGAAAGTGTTGATATTCTTGAAATATAAATTTTGATTTCTTCAAAGATAGACAGTAAATTTTTAATTTGTAAAAATGTATCGAGGTGAAAGAATTTTGAAATACATATTTTTTTTAATGTTAGCCTAGGAAAGGTTTCTAAAACTGTTTGTGTGTGCAAGAGATTATGTGCATGTTCATGTGTGTGGGAATTCTTTGGGGAATTGTTTGATACCCTCCTAGCTAAGTCCTTATTCTTGTGAAGAGGGAAAGAGCCTTGACATTCAAATATTTCCTAGGCCCCTGGGAATTAGAGCCAGCAGAAGCAAGAGTGTGGCCAGATGGGATTGCCACGCTTGGCAGTGAGTGGAGACAATAGGTGGGGGCGGAGCAGATGGAAAACAGAAGGGATTGCACATCAGAAAAGGGGAGCCTGGAGGGGAAGAGTCCTCTTGATAGCTAAGGAAGCCTGCCCTTTCTTTTCAAGGCAACTCCTGATTGTATCTTCCTTTAATTATAAGATAGAATGTCACGTCTGTTGTAACAAATATTTTTCATTAAACTAGGTAGCCCCTGCTTCATAGAGTAAGGAAGAAATCTCATGAATAGAAGTTGCTTTACCAGATTATAAATGGTGTGTTGTCTGTTTGTTGTTGTTTATAATCTTTTTCTTTCTGCCCTGTAAAGGAAAAGTAGGAGCAAAATTAAAATTAAGCTATTGTATTATTTGAGTTGGTGGCATCTAAATATAAATGTGGGAGTAACTACTAAACTTATATACCAGACCTTAGATGATTCAAGCATCTGTAGGGTTTGCTAACTTTCTTCCTAAGTAAGCTTTCAATTCTGAAAATATTAAAAGCCCATGCTGACTAATCTACCATTATTTTACTTCCGGCTTATAAATAGATGTTAGTTTCTAGAACAATTTTGAATGGCTTATTTAAGTATTTGTTAATTTTATCATGAAGCTTGGGAGCTTTACCTATGCCCAGTTCAAATTCTGAAATGAAATTAATCTCTCAGAATCCTCTTTCAAACTTTCTGTCACTGACCTACCCAGAGAACTGGGCATAGTCTTTACCCAGAAAGGCCATAGGACTGGGAAAATAAATGAAAATCAATTTTCTTTTGAATTCTGTAATTTTAATGATTCTTCCAAAATTTTAAGGTGAACTTAGACACAATTTCTAGTCCTAAATGCAAATGAATTTGACCAAAATTATGCTGCCAAAATCTATCAATAAAACACAAATTTTAAAAGTTTAAATATACATCTTCTGATCATGGGTCACCTACAGCTCACTTAATCATGTGGTTGGTGGACCTTGTATATGGAGAGAATTTCCACTCTCCAAAGGAAATTTTGCCATATTGCATGTCTCTCTTGACTTACCTTTTCAACCTTGGCTTGACAAAGACCTATGACCTAGATCAGAGAATGAATCCTTTATTTTTGACACCTTGAGGTATTCAAGATAATTTACTTGGATCATTGATACTAATTTCCCAAGAGTTGAAGAATTAAGCCAGTTTCTTATACTTTATGCAGTCCTTTTCCTCCTTGTCCTTTTCTTAGAAATTAATGAAAGAGTCCACTAAGCATCAGAACATTCTTCACTTGGCAAATTCCATCTAATGTTTTCAAGAAGAAATAGAGCCTGCAGACAGAACTTAGGACAGATATTTATAATTTGGAGGGTTGACTGGTGTTTCTTAAGTAAGATGACTCAGTGAGAAAGAATAAACATTTTCACTGACTTTGCACAATCAAGGTTGCCTAATAGGCTGAGAGCCACATTCTCCTTCCAGGCAAAGTGGAATGAAACAAGAGCGCTGAAGTGGTATTAAATGGCTGGTCAAAATAGCATTTGGGCTCAACTGCCAAACAAATGTCTCACCAAGACATTAACCAGGGAAACACTTACATATTTACATAGTAATTAGTGATGTAGCATTGCATATTAAGGATGTTTTGGGTAGTTATGATGAAATGTTACTGTCTGTGTGCCTTCCATACGCTCCTTTAATTTACGAAATGTACTCATCCCACAGCATCTGGGAGCATTTATAAGCTACAAGTGCAATCAATTAACTCTATGATGGATGCAGTAGGCAGAATGCTAATTGATGGGAAAAGCCCTCTTGGCTTACACTTTTTTCAAATGGGGGGAAAAACATGTAGCCAGGGACTTTTAACCTTCGTCTATATTAAGTTTAAATGTTTTGAGAACTAAGCTTACACTCTGCCCACTTGGAAAATAACTCATTTGAAATGAGATTTCTTCCCAGTCAAAATAAGCATTCTTAATTCCAGTGTTAAGGAGCACTAGCAAAATTCATAGGTGAACAGTGTTAGTGGATATTTAATTTTACTTGGACCCAGTGGTACATTTTATTATTCAGTCTTTTCCATCATTTCCCATTTCCTCTACTTCCTGTCTTTTATTTCTCTGCTGCTTTACCTGTCTTTTGTGGACTCAAATGCCATTGCTCCAGACCTCAGTTTTACTGAGCAGTAAGCTATGGATAAACTCAGCAAAGCATAATGACACCAAGTTCTGCTTTATACATTTTTATGTATATTTGGGCTTTCAAATTTCTTTGACTTCTACTAAGGTTACAGTATTGACCTGGGAAGATTGGTTTTACTTTTTGCCGCCTTATTTATGTTTACTTGACAATTGATATTTGAATCTCCTGGAGACTCCCTTCCCTCATCACTCCGGCCCAGAGAATGGAGCCAAACACAGTAATATCTAGTAGAAAAGCAATTTCCAGTATATCCACTCACACTATTTCTTATAATAGAACATTATAAACCCATGGGTAGCTCTACTTGCCCTTAGCACATTAAGACGACATGAGTCCAAACTGCATGATAACTGGGAAAAAGCAAAAATATATCAGATATTTTCTATTTTGTGTCACAAATTATGAGTGATTATCACTATACATTCCCATTTGTTCCTCAAATTTTTACCTTCATTTAAAGTCACTTGATGAAGCATTAGTAACTATCCCAGAACTATTTTCCAAAATCAGTTACATGTTTTAGTTTTCATTTTTGTGGTGTGTGTGTGTGTGTGTATACATATTTATACATATATATGTGTGTGTGTGAGAATAAAATTTTACTTTATTCTTAAAAATTCCAGTTAGTTAACATACAGTGTGATACTAGTTTCAGTTGTACAGTATAGTGATTCAACAATTCTAAGTATTACCCAGTGCTCATCATGATAAACGTACTCTCAGACCCCCTCACCTATTCCACCCATCCCCCATCCATCTCCCCTCTGACCACCACCAGTTTGTTCTCTATATTTAAGAGTCTGTTTTTTGGTTTGTCTCTTTTTTCTTTCTTCATTTGTTTTGTTTCTTAAATTCCACATATGAGTGAAATGATATGGTATTTGTCTTTCTTTGACTGACTTATTTCACTTAACATTATACCCTTTAGATCCATCCATGTTGTTACAAATGACAAGATTTAATTTTTATGGCTGAATGGTAGTCCATCGTACATATATTTGCATGTGTGTATTAATATATATGTTGTGTGTATATGTGTGTGTGTTGTGAATATATATATATGTTGTATATATTTTTTGATACTGCATGTGAAGCCACAGTGTAATTATTTTCTTGTTAACCGAAAGACTCAAATACTTTGCTGACTATTTTCCCGCAACTATAATATAGTGGTAGCAATGACTTGAATGTTATCTTAGGGGACCAAAAGAAATTAGACTCCTAAAGAAATTTGTGTGTTCTCATCTTTGTTTCTACTGTTCTTTATTAAAACACAATGGGTTTTGTAGGATACCACAATCTTGATTCCCAACATATTTCAGACTTTTGACCAAAAATATGGTTATATGAGTTCACAGCCTGGATTTATTGGTAACTTCATAGATAAAGTGGGGGTTTAATGCTGTAGGGAAATGTCTTCACCTATCTGATCTTTTCACTTTTTTCAGATTGAAAACTCTGCTAGAGGTTCAAAGATAATATCTTCCCAGTCAATTGTCCAGTGATGAATTTGCTTATGATAAAAAATATTTATTATGTATACAGAAAATAGATTATATATATATAAATACTATGTATATATAATAAAGTATGTATTATATATACAAAACTAAAACTATCTTATGACTTCAAAATATTACTATTTTATTGTTGAATCAGTATTACATAGAGTTTTGATTCTTTTTAATAGCTCCTTATTTTGGAGTTGCATGGGTATAGCCTTAGGTGTCAATTCTCAGTTACTCATGTGTAAACTGTCTACGTAATGGGTCACCTTGCATGATTACATCTGCTTTCTAGACCATTTACCCTCCCACTGGCTTAAAAATAATTGTTCTCAATTACATACCATGACTTCTCTTAATTAACACAGCTAGATTTGAGTGGATCTATTCATTAGGTTTGCAGTAGGACTACAAGATTTTCAGAGTTGAATGTAGTATGTGTCTATGTAAAAACACTGCTAAATATTTAGAGGCTAAATAATAGGTTTAAGGATACATATAACAACCTAGAAATTCCAGGCAGAACAGCTACTCCTAGGTTTATCAGCAGTTTTGTAACCTTCAAGAAATGTATTATTTCTTTCCAGAATATTAATTATATATAAGCAATTATCTCAGTGGTTTTTATACCTTTGATAGTTAATATCTGTTATGATATCTACTGGTTAATTGATCTATACCAAAATTGCTAGATGTGGTGGGTGACTCAGAGGAGAATAAGATATATATCTCTTGCCTTAAAAGTCCAGTTGAAGAGTCCGGACAAGTACACATAAAACTGGAATACTGAAGGCTAAACTATTTTGCCCCATAGTATCGATTGATGAACACATTTGCTGCACATCTGCTATATACTTCATGGTAGTTTGGAAAAAGGAGAGGTCATTATGGGTTAAGCAGATGCATGGATGTTATTTTGCTATATGTTCCTTATGTTTATTTAAGCAGCCCTAATTATGCAGTCACAGAATAAAAAGTAACACAAAATCAGAAGAAATCAGGTGAGCCACACATCCCATCACACGAGTACCAGCCTCTGAAATGGTGTGTAGGGCCCTGAGGTATTTGAATAGGAAGCGAGGTTCCAAGTAGCTTGTCTCAAAATCAGTCAAGATGGCTGTTTCCTGTTCTACATGTTCTCAGGATAACATATTGAGCTTTAAAAGCTGGTTTTTATGCTCTGTGAGTAATAAAAGTAAATGCAAAATATGTACAAATTTTTAATTTAAAAATCACCTGCATATTTGGTTTGGATTCATTCTCTTTATTCATTAAAATTAACCCTCACTGTTAAACATTTTCCTTTAAAATATAAGGAATTGGTTTCCTTTTACTGATGGGATGATTTGAAGTCTTGAGTCATTTTTCCAGTAGTAATTTGGACACTTTGGAGTAAGTATAACTATCTTAGGCTACAAGTGTGTTTGTAATTTGAGCGTGTTTGTAAATTGAGTGTGCTTGTAAATTACCCGAGCAATATTTTCAATCCACCTAATTTTCCTTCCTTTTCTATCTTTGATTCTATTTTCTATTCGAATGGTACCCACTGTAAAGAAAGTAGAATGGAGATGGTATAGGCAGGAAGCAAGGGCTTGGCCTTGAATGAAATAATTTTGAATAGTGATAATTACATAAACAGTCCACTCGTGTTATTGAAATAGTTATCAATTCTATTATTTCCTCAGTAAGTGGCTTAAAATACAGTGAGTAATTATGGAAAACCTCATGAACCAGTCATGAGTCCTGACTGAAATGATACCTAGGTGCAGAATATCAAATTGAATACTTCTTGATTACTTTTCAAAATCTCAAGCTAGAGATAGTAAGTTTAGGTCAGTGCTTGAAGGCATTCATGCAACAAGGGTTTCCTAGATTCCTGACTTTGTGGTTTCACATGTAGCCAGTGAAATTTCATTTTTACTGCTGTTGGTGATAAAATGGTATAATTTTAAACAGAAGGCTACTGACGCAGTAACAAAGTAAATACTGATTTTAGCCACTTTCTCTCTCTTTCTCTACCTAGCAATTCCCTAAATGATGCTCAACTCTTTGTAGTGCTTTAGGAAGAAAGATGAGGTTCTAAAATGATAAGATGTAGTAGAAAAATATATGCTTGGTTTATTTGAAAGTCTACAGTGTAAGGACATTTCCAAAGACATGTCAATCAAGTGAGGCTAATACATGTTTTCTGTCCGTAAATATCACAAAGGGGGTTGGATTTACAGGTTACTTTGTTGTGGTTGTGGCAGTTATATTTTTTTCCTTTATGAATGTATCTGCATCTTTTTAAAGAAAATTATTTTATAAAAACCACTTTGGCCAACTTATATGTAATATGTAAGATTTGATGAGATTAGTATGCATCTTTTATTTTTTTATTTTTTCAAAGAATGCTCTAATTTAAATACATAGAAATGTTTCAAACATGGTGTTCGCTCTTCATCCAACTTCCCCTAATATTAATGTTTTATTTAAGCATTGTTCATTTGTCATTGCTAAAAAATTAACATTCACTATGCTCTTTGGGAGAAGTGATTTTTTTTAATAGAATTTCTGCCAATGAGTGTCATCAGACTCTATTTGGAAAATTTCAACATTACTCGCTTTGAATCCCATCAATACCTAAGAGAATCCTCCTCACTGAACTACCCAGAATTTCTACTTTGAAATATGTACTCAAGTATTTTAGGAGGAAAAACAGTTAACAGAAAAATAGTCCTTTTTGTTTATATCTATTTTTCTTTGCACTCTTATATATGTTGGTTTTATTTTGAAGTTAGTCAAAGATTCTCTTTTTATTTCCGTGGGAAATGTATACCATTCTCAGCCTAGATTGTTCTTCTAAACTTTAGACCTTTATAACCACCCCCAATTTGCCTCAAATTCAACATGCCCCATTGTGAATGGGTTATTTTGGGAGTTTATCTAATCTTAAAATGTTTTATTTTAATGGACTTATGTAAAGAGATTGCACTGGAGAAATTTTTACTGCTGTTGGTGTGATGAAGACCAACTATTTAATTTCCTGGTACTTGACTTCCTTCTCCATTTTTAAGGTGAGGGCTTTGTAGCTCTAATACTTTATGATTTTGGAGTGTGAATAAATGTGAATTTCCTTTAGAAGAAAAGTTGTTTTTTTTTTTAAAGATTTTATTTATTTATTCGACAGAGACAGAGACAGCCAGCGAGAGAGGGAACACAAGCAGGGGGAGTGGGAGAGGAAGAAGCAGGCTCATAGTGGAGGAGCCTGATGTGGGGCTCGATCCCATAACACCGGGATCACGCCCTGAGCCGAAGGCAGACGCTCAACCTCTGTGCCACCCAGGCGCCCCTAGAAGAAAAGTTTTTAAAGAAAAGTGGTCTTAAGACATAGACTGCTTTTCATTTTGTTGAATCATCTCCCTGAAATTTTAGATGAATTTATATATGTAATTTCCTTATGGGAATTTTCATTTTGAAACTAGTGTTAGACTAATTCCAGTGTTGGCTAGCATTAATTTGAGGGAAAGCTCCTTTTCCATTTCCATAATCAAGAATATAGAGGCTCATTAGCATTCTATGGGCAAGGCTGATAAATTGCAGAGAATTAGTGATTTGGAATTCTAGAAACCCACCATAGGAAATGCTATAGAAAAAAACAGTATCTTTTCATTTCAACATCATCTTGACAAATGAGGAGAAATTTTGCAGTGTGTGCATTACAGAAGCAAGCAAAATTCTGTGAAAACAAAGGAAAGGAGTCCCATACTGCCTATTCTTGTGTGCCAAAACCTCTACCTTTGCTAAGAGACCTTGAAATTATTTCAAATCTATTTTTCATACAATGAATGCCAAAAGAGCTAAATTATTCGTTGTAAGTGAAAATATTTATTACCATGTGTCAAGAAACTCTGATTCCCTTTTTGGTATTCCTAATAAGAACCCTGTGGTGTAAAATCATGGGCTGAATCTAAATAATTAGCCACGTGAATACTGTACCTACCGTGTATATTTTTAGGTTTTATATCAATAAATATTTTATAAAGTGGTGTATACTCTGGACTAAAAGTCCTTCATCCCCAAATCAGCTTCACATTCTTCTCTAAGAAGTAAGGTGCCCTGTGGCTTCTAATGGAAGTGGAAAGAAAAGTGGTGACACAGCAATCAACAACACAGTCTGAGAAAAATTCTCATCGCTGATAAAGATTTTTGAAAAAATAAGTTTGATAAGTGCCAAATGAGATCCTCAGAGAGCAAGACTTTGTAAGCATTTCTCTATAAACATGGAAAAGAAAGTGGGTCTATATTGGGAACAAAAGGTTAGATGTGTAGGACAAATTATTTTTACGGACGTTCACAATGTATATATAAAATCTAATATAGCCTGCAAAATGTCTATAGTAATTTGAAATAATTGTCAGGGAAATATTTTTAGGCACAGGCAAATGGAATTAGAATTTTGACATTTATAATTTCGAGACTTCATATATGGAAGTTGCAGTGTTTGCATTTTTAATTTTTTTTTTTTTTCTATTTTTCATCAGCATCTACACATAGCCAGGGTTCGGTGGATAGTCTGGGAAACCAGCATTCTGGAGTACCAGTTGAAATGTACAATGAGGTTTAACTTTTAATATAATCTTATGATAGATTTGACTCCCAGAACACAGTTAGCTTGAAACACTTCAACTTTGAAGCGTACTCCAGACCCCACAAAGCTTAAGAAGTGTTGTGGCCCCAGGGAGAGTGAAGAAGGGCAAGGTGTTAGGAGCTGTGTGGTACCCACCGTTCTCAGCCAGCTCCTTCCATCAGGGCTATGTGAAGTGTAGGCTTGGATTCTGTTATGGCAGCTCTGGAGCATGTAACCCATTTCCCCTGCTTGGTGTCTTTCTTGGCTAATCACCTATTATATATTTTATTCTATTATGGGGAGTAACTCCTCTTACCACTTTAAATTTACTTAGCTAGTAGAATTAACTTTTGGGAAAGTATGCCTGTGTTCTGGCAGGATTTCATCTGATAACTCACCATTCTTGGCCCATTTTAGTTAAAGTCCCTGAGAAATTGCTTCTAGTTGTTTGATCTTATATTATTTGGTGAAAATCCTCTACTGCCCACTTTTCTGTTCTGTGTCTTAAGGTTTGGTATTTAAGAGGAATGAGGTCTTTGCTGCCACAGACAGCTAACGCCTAAAGCCTCAGCTCAGTTGGTTAGTCCTGGAGCAGAGCTGGTTTGATAGATTGTCTTATTTTTACCTGTACATTTTCTAATGCATTTTTCCTCTTAAACCCCTTTCTAGAATTTTGGAACCAAGACCTATTTCACATCTCAGTGAGTGAGACATTAATCCTACTTTCCTAAGTGTGAAAGACCTCTGTCATTGGTCTCACTTGTAAAATGAACTGAGACACCCTCCCACTTTTCAAACATAGGTGGAGGAAGCTCTTTCTCTTCTTTTCTCCTTCTTCTGCTCATTCTTTTTTTTTTTTAATTTCCTATTTTCTTTGTCTCTCTTCTTTTAATTTCTCACAGAAGGATGCCGTTGGCATCTATTGCTTTCTTCTGCCCTATTGTGTCACTTAAGAATCAAGTTTTGAGGGGCGCCTGGGTGGCTCAGTCATTAACCATCTGCCTTCAGCTCAGGTCATGATCCCAAGGCCCTGGGATCCAGTCCCGCATTGGCCTCCCTGCTCAGAGGAAGCCTGCTTCTTCCTCTCCCGCTCCCCCTGCTTGTGTTCCCTCCCTCGCTGTCTCTCTCTCTGTCAAATAAATAAATAAAATCTTTCTTAAAAAATCAAATTTTGAAAACAATATATGGGTATAAAATTGGTAAGTCACAAGCCATTATTTTTAACCTCATGGAAGTCAGGAGAACCAACTGTATTCTGTGACATTGAGAGGAAATACATTGAGGGGCACCTGGGTGGCTCAGTTGGTTAAGCGTCCAACAGTTGATCTCAGCTCAGGTCTTGATCTCAGGGTCATAAGTTCAAGCCCCACCTTAAAAAAAAAAAAGATAAGATAAAGAAAAGGAAGGAAATATATTGAGCACGACCTAATTCTTAGGTGAATAAGATTGTCTAGATTTGAGGAATGGAAAGTAAGATTACTCTTTGTAGCAGGAGTTCATCGGGCAGAAACTAGAGTCCTCAGGATAGAAGTATTGGAAATTTAATTTTTAGTTAAGCCCTGATACTTCCTTTTTAATTGTGCTGGTTTTGTTTAGTTTTTTGTATTTTATTTTAATTTTTTCTTTTAAATCACGGGTATAGTATTTGTTGTGGTTGAAATTATTTGTTATTTGGTGTCTTAATCCTTAGGATTAAATATTCGAAGATAAATGATGGAAGAGTAGGCAAAATGGTATTACTAGTAATGACCCATCATGTGACAATTTCCTTCCTTCAAATCATGGTGAAATAGTCGATATTCTAACTACATTAAAACCACTAATTGTTTTAGATAAAAACTATCACATTTAGCTGGAAAGTAAATTGCTTGGAACCAATAAATTTCACTTCCTTGATAAAGCATCAGGCCCTGTCTATCTTTGTTTTATCTGTGGCTGCGAGGCATTTCATGAAATCGAAGATTATTGTATTTATGTATTATGCATATACTTATATACTTTTAAGACTTTTAATTTTGAAATGATGATGGATTCACACATAGTTACAAAGAAAATACAGGGAGATCCCCCACACCCTCTACCCAACTTCTCCCCATGTTAACATCTTACATAACTGTAGTCCAATATCAAAACCAGAATAGTATATTGCTATAAATCACAGAGCTTTCTCAGATTTCGCTAATTACTCGTGTGCTTGTGTGTGTACGTGCAACTTCATTACATGTATGGCTTCCTGTAACCACACCACTATCAAAAAAATACTGAACTGCACCATTACCACAAGACTTCCCGTGTTACCCTTGATGATTACATTTTAAAGGGACCTGAGGGGTCATCCACTCTAACCTGCTTACGTTGGCATGGGGAGTGCTTTGCCTCAGGTCCATGGCTTAGGTCACGATTGAATTCCTAGTTGGCACAGAATGCTGTGTCCCATCCCAGACCACGTTCAGACATCCCACCTTTCATTCTCAATTTATAAAGTAGGCACTTGTTGCTCTGCAATTTTAAAGGTAAGAGAATTGAAGCAAACAAAAGTTTTAAGGCAGTTGAATTGACCCATTTCATCACAATTCTGGATTTTAAAAAACTCAGATATTCTCATCCTATAATACTGCATTTATAATAGGTGAAGGGAGCATTAACTGTCCACAGGAGCATTCTTGGTATTTCACACAAAGCATGTGATATAGGTAATCCATGTTGCTTTATAGGGATTCAGCATGGCTGCTAAGGGGGAGAAGGTGCTCCATTGTCATCTGTAAGGAATCCCAGAGATTTAGCTACACATTATATAATTGGTACTCTCCATCAAAAGAATTGAATGCCTCCTCTCTCCCATTCACACACATACACATCAGAGAATTTAGGAATTTGTTTCCCTTTCCATTTCACCCTTAATGCTTATACTAAGTTACCATTTTTAAAACTATTGAGGTGAGGTTTGGGGGGTTCGCGAATGAGGAGGGTCATGTGATTTGACCCACTTACCTGTTTCATACCCACTTGGGGACAATTTTCAATACTCACTTTGAGAATGAATCTGGTTATAGAAGAGTAGGACAGAAATCATTTGGAAAAATTGTAGGATCAAAGACTTTTCTACTATATCAGCGTCATAGAAATTAGAGATGTAAAAGACCCATTAGCTGATTTGCCCTATTTCCATGGAAATTGCAGTGAACATTTTTCAAAAGACCTAATCTATTTTTGTTTGAAATAAATGGGAACTCAATGTAGATTCTTGTTAGAGCTTGAAACTGCTGATTGTTGTGTTTTCTGGGTTGTTTTTCTTTTTAGATCCACTTGACAGTTTGCATAGCTAATTACCGTGTACTCATTTGTTTAATTCCAGCATTCCTGTAGGCTTTTTTAGAGTGGGGGAAAGGAGAAGAGGACAGTCCAGTTTTAAAGTACATCAACAAGCTGTTAAATCAAGGAGTGTGGGGGGGTTAGAGAGATTGATTTTGTGTGTGTGTGTGTGTGTGTGTGTGTGTGTGTGTGTGTGTTTTGTAAGACAGGTCCAAGTTAAAGCAGTAAAGTGAATTTTAAATAACTGCCAGGCTTTGGTGCTAATAACACTTTGTGAAGGTTTTGTCAGTAACCAAACGCAAGAGATAGCAAGTGAGGCCTCTGGTGGCCTCATTTTATGCGGGGCATTTTGTATCGTGATGGATCATTTGCAGCAAAAGCTTTTGCTAGGAACGCTAATGAATATGCAATCTTAGAAATCCAATTTTTTTTTTTGCTAGTGAATGAATTTTTTTAAAAAATATTGACTTAATTTGCAGAGTACAGTTGACGGAAAGAGCCTTATAATTGGAAGAGAATTTGTTAAGAATTATTTTTATATCAAATAGATAGCTTTAAAACTTTCCATTTTTAGTGTTCTGTAGATTCCATTTACAGATGGGGTAGGGGGGATGCTTTTGTTAAGAATCAGCTGCTTCTATTGCCAATGAATCATGAAACCATTGTGGAGGATTTAGAATTTAGAAGCATCAACCGAACCATTTAAGAACGATTGAGGTAATGATGGTTGAAATGAGATAAAATTACTTCTTTTGTATGTGTTCTTGGTGATGGTGATGGTGGTGATGGTATTACTTTTTCAAGGGCTGGGGGGGGAGCATTTGATTTAATGACTAGAATTACAGACTTCATCTTCTTTTCTGCATTATAGGATGGGATCCTTTTAAAAAGATCCTCCACAATTCATTAGACTGAAAGTTTGCTTTAATTGGGCATCCCTAAATAATTACCATGCTTCTTTAAGGATATGTTCATTTGAATGAGAAAATTAATATGAAAATTCAGTAGAAAATTTTTACAGTTAATTCATATTGAGAGTGCAACTCTGTGTTTGCAACAATGGGAAAAGTGATTATTGTTGAATTTATGTACACAGCTTCCCTTAGAGCAGCCAAAATAGTGAGGATGGCCAGCTAAGAGCAGATAATGAATGACTAGATCTCTACATTTGCATAGATAGATAGATAGATAGTATTTTGTGGTTTCTAGTTGCTATAAGCAAGAGAGACAGTTATTTCCAAGCCTTTCAAGACACAATGAATGGCAAACATTGTGTGCCTAGCAATTTGAACCTCCACGTATGAACTCAGTTGAATGCTTGAGAGCTAAGATGAAACTCATACACATTCTTGCAAACCATTGCCATGGCAACGTACTTAAAATTTCCAAGGTCTGTCTCCCTCGAGTTTGCACCTGCAGTTAGCTTATTGTGAAACAAAAAAGAAGGCTTTCCAACTTGAAAATGCTTTGGAATGGTTGGGAGTATGTTTTGAAATAAAGTGGAGTTTGAAAGTTGAAAAGCAAAATAGAACATTCAGGGGGAAAGTACATTTGCATTCTTCATGCAATATTTGGCTTTTTTTCTCCTCTTCCTTCACAATACTCTAGGCAAGGGTAAATGTGGAGAGTCTGCCTATTGTGGTTATTAGGATACTGGGGTTTTGCCCACGTTATCAAAAAACATGCGGCCTCCTGGCATGCTAGGTAACATACGTGCTTGTCTTGTATAATAGTAAGAGGCCAAGAAGAGCTGAGATTTATTTAGTGTTTATTATCACCAAGAACAGTGTTAAGCACTTGATTGACCATGAGTTTCTTAATTCTTACAGCTACATGGCAGAGACTGGTAGTGCATCCTTGCCATTTTACGAAGGAGAGGTTAGATAAACCATCCAGGTTCTGAGGACTCCAGAGTGAAACTCTGGCTCTAATGCCCATGCACCAAGTCACTAGGAGCAGCCTTACAAGACCCATAACCAGTACCAACACGCCTCAATTCGTCAAGTGAGAAGCTGCTTTTAGGAAACCAGGAAAGGGGCTGCCACAGCGTCTCTCTCTACTCGGAATACAGAGTGAATCATAAATACAGCTCAACCCTTGCTTGGGTTCCACCCGTGCGTACAAGCAAACATACCCTGCAGTCTTTCAGGTAGCTCAGTGGTCACAGACGGTAAGGCAGCCACCTTCCTTATCCTATTGCTCATCTCTCTCCCAGCAGACTCAGTGGAGCAGGGGGCGAGGCTTGGCTTCTATTTGATTAGATCTTGGCGAATAGATTGAGGTATTTGGGTGTAGTTCTTGGCTTTATGAAATAAGGAAAGCCTGTTTGAGAATCATCATAGTAAAAGTGTTACCAGCCTGGTGACTTAGAAATAAAGGCACTACCTTCAGAAGGAACATTGTATTTTGAGGAAACTAACGAGTCTGTGGATGTGAAGCCGTGCGCCTTGACGGAGGGCTCTAAACCACCAGGGCTTCCCTATTAGAGAGCTTCTCTGACCCTCTTTTTCTTATAGCCCATTTATTATTTCTCAAAATAGAGAACTTTGGTCATCTGGATTTCCAGCTCAAAGCAGATCAAAGGAGTGATTTTGAAAGGGAAAGGGGTGTCTCTAAAGGCTGACATTGATAGACAAAAGAGAAAAACGAGGAGGAGCACGCACTGATGAAAAAGTAGAGAGAGGAGTGGGAGGGCCTATGATGCAGGGTGCAGCCGCACACTTGAGCACGTGAGATCACCACTCTGTTTCGGGTTCCGACGTTCCTCACCGTGATACCAAGCTATCAAGAAAAGCTTGTCTTCTGAACCCTTTGGTTAAAAGGGGACACGTCGGTGATTTCAAAGATTCTCAGGACAACAAGTGACATTTGCGTGTGTGCGAATAGAAAGCTTATTTATGATCCTTCATCAGCAGGCATCCCAGTAATGAGAAGGAAGGGAAGGCGGCAGGGGTTGCCTGCAAAGGAAAAGGGCACAACCAGGTGGGAGAGGTATGATAGCAACTTGGAGGTTGTGTGTCGGAACTGAGTGGAACTGATTGTAAATGCAAGGCTGGAGAGAGAAGAGCTGTCCAGGAGAGGACGTGCTTAGTCACTTAGCCATCTAAGTGTTTTACGTGTGAGCTCTACTTGTCACCATGTTTCTAATGGCCAAGGTAATGATAAGAGTAATGTGTGAAGAGCAGTTGAAGAAGAAGAGCTCATTAGACAATGGCATTACCAAATAAAACACTCAAATACCTGCAGGAAGAGTTCAGTCGAGATTTCACCGAATGAAATGTGCGCACAAAGGCAGGCTCTCTGAAGCCCCTGGTGCTCGCAGAAGACAATACGCAGAATTCCCCCATCGCATCTGCGTGCTTGTCCTTCAGGTGGTCCTTCGTGGGCTTTGCAGGGGCTGCTGAGGGCTCTCTGCTCTGGCAGCTTGGGGTGATGTCAGCGGATGCCATTCCCTGGTGTTTCTTAAAGACCTTGCTTAAAATTTTTAGGAATACTTAGGGCAGAATCGAAAAAGGCAAATCATGTTTGAGAGACTTGGGAAAAGTAGCGAATTAATCCTGTGGCTTTTTTTTTTTTTAACCTTCTTCTTACCCAACCATAAAACCGGGAGCAGTGATGGGAGGGGAATGCCAACTGGATGGAGGGCCGGGAGGCAGCGTCTTGTTCTGAGTCCGATGCTGAGCCAGGTAGTGATTCGATCCTGTGCACCTGGCCGTGCCACATGACAGTTTTCCTCTCTTTACCATAAGGCAGCTGGGACAGGTATCTTTGGGAGTCTCCCAACTCTGAAACAAATACAACTGGACAAATTCTAGGTTACATCACACAGCTGGGCTGAAAAGAACTCCCTGGCTTTTCCGTGTATTGATGATGTGATGTTTTTTGAGGTGTTTTAAAAAGTTCTCTCATATCAAATATGTAATTTACTCTGTTTATAGAATGTTTAAGCATGGGAGTGTGGATTTAAGTCAGGAATTACACTTGCTTTATGAAGAGAATATCTGTGTCTAAAGATCTCAGGAGCCCGTGATATGAACAACCCCCCCCCACCCACCCATTGCAGGGAGAGTGAAGTGAGCGTGTGTACAGAGCCAGCTGAGTCTATGTAATAATATTGTCAAAACATCTTCTAAATGCCAGCCACTGTGCTAGACAGGGCCTCTCTAGCCCTAGAGAATTTTTTTTTAAGATTTTATTTATTTATTTATCTGGAGAGGGAGAGAGCCCCCAATTGGGGTGAGGGGCAGAGGGAGAGGGAGAATATCCAGTAGGCTCCATGCTCAGTGTGTGGAGCTCGATCCCAGGACACTGAGATCATGACTTGAACCAAAACCGAGAGCTGGACACTCAACCAACTGAGCCACCCAGTCATCCCTAGCACTAGAGAATTTAATACTCTTCATAATCCTGCAAAGTAGGTGTAAATCACTTCATTTGTACTTAGGAAGAAACCTAGAGAAGTTAGGGAACTTGCCCAAACTCACACAGCTAATAAGCAGCAGCTGGGACTTCAGCCCCATCTGGCTAGCTCTCACACCTAGACTCCTTCCGTGCTCAATGGTCGAAGAGCAGCATTCTGCTCATGGGCAGCCTCTATTTGTCACACACCTGAAGTTCTCCATGCAATTCAAGGTAGGGATGTTGACTGTCTATTACGTTCGCCCTCTGCGAAACTCCTTATTAATCAAAGGTATTCAGTAAATGATTGTAAGTAGGTGTATGAATTAATGAATGAGCGAAGCTAGGGAAGAATCAGTCCAAAGATCTCAATTTTGTGAGTGCATTCTGTCCCACACATATTTCTTGCTGCAAATTTGACGGCTGATCTAAGCCAGCCCTTATCTTTATGCAGTTTATTTCAGGAGAAAAATAAAACTTTTGTCTCGTTGTTAGATATTGAAGGAAAACATGATAGAGGTATAGTTTCTTTATAATCAAACAAAAGTATTTATAATGCAAGACTATTGCAGTAGAGTTCAGGGGGGAGGCCGACTGGGGTGAGCATCCAGAATGATAGTTAACTATTTTTTCTCAGTTTCTTCTATAAAGCAGGCTGTATCTTATTGCTTTCTCAAGGGACAGGACTGCTTCATAAAAACAGGCAGACTGACTTATTGCAAGACACTTTTAGCTTTTCCTTCTTTCTAACTTTTAGTCATTCTCCCTTTTCAGTTAAAGATACTGTCACTTCTTGCTATTTCTCTACCATAAATTTCCAGCTGTGAGGTATAATGTGGAAACCAGTTATAAAGTTTCATTGTCACTTCTAGAGATGTTAGAGGCAGATAAAATCTTTGAAGAAGTATGATTTTGCCACAATTCTCATCTCCTACTCTTAGGAGTCATACTCCTGGAAAATAATCTATACTTGCTCAGTCTGATTTTGAGATTTAATGAGCTGTTACAAATGAGCAGTTGTGACAAACACACACCTCAATGTAGTGAGCTTAGAGAAGATGACCATCAGGAATAAGGCCATTGGACATGATTCTACCAATTCAAGTGTCATTGTAATTTTCTTCTGTTTTTTAAATCAAAATGAATCATGCACGCTCAATTTTATTAATTTTCACCATCATACTCATTTTCATAAAAGGCTTTTATTTAAATTGCAGATATTTAAAGAAGATAAGCTAGGTTTAGAGTATGATGACTTTCTTCTATCTTTAGTGAAGTGTATTGACAAATAAAAATTGTATACATTTAAGGTCTGTGATAATGTGTTGGTATACATATACATTGTGAAACAATTCACCACAATCAGTAGTGATGACATTTTAAATCAACTCTATTGAACTCTTGTGATAGATACTCCAGGGGTGTTAAACATGGACATAAACTCTGTCCCACAGAAGTACATGAAATAAAATAAAACATACACTTGAGCAGTTCCCAGACTTTTAGACTCAACATAGTTTGGAAAGGCAAATACCTCCACTGTTCTGATGTACTAAGAAAATATTTAATTAGTATATTATTAGTTAATTATTGTATTTAACTAGTATAATATTAGTTATTAATTAGAATATTATTAATCCATACAGAAGACACAACCATAAGCAGTGTCATGTTATAACTACAAATACAATCGCTATAATAGGGGGCATTGTGCTGCTCGGATCACACCTAAAGAACATCTCCTCTTCTCCCCTCCTCCCTCTCCTTCTCTCTCTCCTTTAATTAACAGTGTTTGCTAAGTGATCTGTTCTTCCTGCATATCTGTTCATATAGATGCTCTAGATGTAATAGGGCATACATGAGAAGTAAACCATGGATGTAGAGATAAAATAAATCAAGTTGTCACCATCTTCTAGGTCCCAGGAAAGTGAGTAGGGAGGAGAACTCCAGAGGACTCCAGTGTCCCTGCATCTGTGCGGTGACTCTGTAGGAGAGCAGGCCTGGAGAGGAGGGAATGACAGGGCCAGGTGTTGATTGGTACTACCTGTCTTGTATATTACCCTGAATAAGCAATGCTGAAATGAATCCTATCCTAGTATGAAGGGGATCAGCCCAAGAATAGCAGCATTTATTTGAGGGGCCAGTTGGATGAGAGAAACGGATCCTATTTAACTGAGGGAGCAAGAGGATTTCAGGACATGAAGAAGAAAGTTATGCAGTTAAGTGGATAGTCAGGTGCCCTCTTTAAGCTCTCCCCAGAACTATTCTTTATAGTGTCATATAAGGAACAAAAATAATTCCTTATTAGTTTAAATAATAACATATAAACCCTGCATTGTAACAAATCTTATACCTCTAAAGTGCTTTCATGCATATCAAATTTGATTCCTACAACAACCCTGTGAGACAGAGAAGTTATTATGATTCACATATTCAAATGATCATATGTACATTATAGTATATATACTTACATATATATACTTACACGCATAGCCTATATATTCTTGAGTACTGCTGAACACACAAAAACTAGTCCAAGATGATGTGTATTGCTTAAAATCCAGATTGCAACTTGATTTCTGAAGTAGCATGTATTTTCCATTATTGATCAGCATACTAAAAATTAAACTAAAGTGGTTGAAGAGTACACTGTTTCAAATAAGTACTGGGGAACCAGAGTAAGCACTGCGAGGAAAGAAGCAGCCAGATATGGAAGCTTGGAGTTCCAGTTTACCTATAATCAGAAAAGATTAGATCTTGTCATCATATGAACGAAATAGCATTGTAACATCTGAGCCAGAAAATGTTTACTCCCAGTCAGCCCTTGGTAGAAACACCCATTAAAGTACTGTTCAGATCTTGGCTTATATGGGGGAGCTCAGTATAGAACCTTACATATATTCAAGTCATGGGTCAAAAAAATCAAAATTAATTTTCTGTTAACTAAGTCATCATCATTTCCAACCACATCCCTATTTCTTGCTGTTCCATACACCAAGCATTGTGTGGAATAGAAGTTCTCATATGTTCCCAGGTTAAAGTTCTATCAAGAAGACATTGGTTTTTATACTACTCAGTAGGAAAGAATTGTTTTGGGCAGCTAGCTTCCTATGGCTCTTTCTACATCTTTGATTTTAAACGTCTAATTCTAGGGCCATCATGTAAATGAGACTACCCTAATCAATGGGCATATCTAGATTGTATGTGGAAAAATAGCCAATATTATTAATAAACGACCACTTCCATTTATTTATTTCTAGAATGTAATAAGAGAGAATTTGACAAAACCTGAATGACGGTTGTGTAAGAAAGACAAAATAATTATCTCATTAACACTTATGCTGTGAAAGCAGTAGCTTTCTCAAGGGAGAACTTGGAAGTTGGAAGGATTCTCATAAGGGGATTTATGAGAAGAGGGACAAACAGTTCATTGAGTAATTTTTGAGAGAGAGACACTGTGGGGAAGGGCAGAAGGAGAAAGGGAGAGAGAGAGAATCTCAAGCAGACTCTGAGCGGAGTGTGGAGTCTGACATGGGGCTCAATTCCTCAGGTCGTCAGATCAGAATCTGAGCTGAAATCAAGAGTCAGATGCTTAACCAACTGAACACCCTGAGTGCCCCTCACTGAGTTAATTTTGTAGCCAAAATGGCCTGCAATGTTCTAAGTCAAGGAGAAAGAAGAAGCAGAAAAATATTCAATAATTTATATTTCTCTCGGTCCCCCAAAATTTAGTTATGCATTTTGTGTAGAAACAGGAGGCATGATGTTTAAGTCTTTAAGCACATAAGAAAAGATTGCAACAAGCAAATAAAGAACTTTCAGGATTTATTCCACTTCAAAATAACTGCAATTATATCAATATTTGAATTTTTATAACCAGATTTAAAAAATTGAACATTAGCATTCATTTTGTTCCCTTTTTAGTGTCTATTTAATGTGCTGCCATATTGAGTGGTGCAATTAGCTGTGTTATGTGTGTCTCCTTGTATGCGTGTGTGTTTTCTTCATGACAATTTTACTGGTTACTTACCTAAAATCCAATAATCTCCTTTGCCACCTTTCAACTTATCTTAAACATATTTTTCATCACGTGTCTTTAGACCATATCATATCCTTTAAAGAACAAAATGGGTTTGGATGGTTGGTTGGTTGGTTGGATGGATGGATGGATGGATGGATGCTGAATGGATAGATAGAACTCATCTGGGATAAGATAAGAGACAATCACAATCTGTTGAGGTCAGTATAGTCTCATAGTTTTGTCCCTAATTGGCACTATAGTTGTGTTCAAACAAAAACACTTAATTTTGCAGCTGTTTCCTGATATGTAAAATGAAGAGTTTAGACTAATGATCACTAAAGTCTGGCCCAGTGCAGGAAGATGTATGACTCCTTCACTAAAACATGATTCTTTCCCCTAACGTGTTAAATGCCGACAACGAAAGCTTGAATTTTGGAGATCTGTTTTGGCATCAGTACCAGTAAGGATTTTCAGTTCAACCTGTGTGACTAATTAGTTCGTTCAGTCATAGTAGGTGGAGTAGAGATTCCTATTGACTTAGCTAAAAGCCTAGATTTGCATTATAAACATCTGTGAGTAGTCATTCAATTTGGAAATGGCCAAACACACTTTGAAAGTGCTTTGTCCAAAAGCAAATCAAATAGAGAAGAAACGAGGTTGATCACAGGCTATTCTGGTTTCCCCTTCAGCATCTTCCCTTCACTCCCATCAGTCTTCGAGGCTCTTATACCCCACGTTGTAATGAATGAGAATCCAGAAGAACAGACTATTACAGTATCTGTCTGAAAATTTAAACTGCGCTTTAACTTTGTCTTCTGGCCAGCTTTCCCACGTTGCTTTGGCTAAAAATGGAAATGCAATATAAGCATAAAGGTCATCAGTAGCTTAAAAGAAATAGTACGAGAGAGGTACTATTTTTTTAAAAACATAAATTTAATTTCAAGTTTTCTGACACCAGATTTCTCTTTTGCAGGTTTGCTACTTTGCATAACTTTGCTAAAATATGATGTTCTTTTTTTGACTAAACAGAAATCCAGTTCTTCTCTTTCTTCCATAGTAACTTTTTGTGGCATTATTTCCTCATCCCTATCTTCCCCTTTGAGTTTTGCCTGTCAGGATGACCAGTGTCAAATACATATAAAAATGCGTGTTAAAATGAGTAAGATGTTGTGATCTGTTTTCCAGGGTGGGGTTTTTCTATCCAACCCACTTCTACTGGTTGGGAACCATCACATACATTTTAAATAGTCACAGAATTTTTGAAGAAAATTGAATGGCTTTCAAGTCTGTCTTTTCCCCAAGCAGACAGCTGATTTATGGTCACTTTTTGTAATAACCTGAGGCATCAACTGGGAAAAAAAAACATTAAAGAAATGTGAAAGCTGGCTGTTTTCAGAGATATTTAAGCTTTGCCCTAAATATTCATGAATGCCAATGTTCAAACATTCAAATTGGGTAAATGAGTGCACAAATCTGTATTTTTTGAGCATGCACTTAACTATAATGCTCAGAATAATAGCACCTTCACCTACATTCTGCATAAGCATGTTGTTGGTGGATACTTAATGAAGTAATAGTTATGGGAGCGCTGCTACATTTCAAGAAAAACAAGCCATTTGCATTGAATTGATTGTTATTTGTATCAGTGAGTGATTTGTTCCCATGCTGTAGAATAGAGCAGGCACAATAAGTTATTTGGAGACAGGAACCACAACTTATACCTTGCTAGATAGTGACCATATTTTGTGCCCATCAGAAATGCTATGCATAGGTGAGGTGTGTCATATTTGCTGGTAACTAATTGATCCTCAGTTTTTTTGTTATTCACGTGCTGGAGCTAAAATTCATGCTTCACATATTGGATTGCAGTCATTGCTTTTGTTTTTACTAGATTAGTTAGCCGTGGGATTGACATCTTTCTATGGCATCTACTACTCAGAGAAATAATTGACAAATCAGAACCCAAAGCTTGATTGAGATCATGGAAACTACCATAGAATCTATGCAGAGTCTCTAAACTCATTTTGCACCTTTAACAGGTTGTTGATTAACTAAAATTACCTTTTGGATGTATTTGTTTATTGGTTTGATTTGGCCAAATTGCCCCATGGTTTGGAAATTGTATGTCAGTACTACAACTGGGTTGTTTTTCTGCAGTTTTCCTCTTGAAAATGGTCTCTTCCCCCAACCCTTAGAAACTTCTTGTCTTATAGATTTATCAGTGCTATGCACTGGACCTTGGCTTGGGCAATTTGTAACACTAATTCTGAATCTTGACTTTTTTTTTTTTTTTCATGGAAACATGCCTCGCAATAAATCTTTTCTGGAGAGACTATCAGATTCTGTCCTGCAAGCCAGACATGAATGCTATTTCACTTCGAGAACAGCTTCACACAGACAAAAATATCAGCAAGAACAAGTGTCCATCAGTCAGCAAAACATGTCTCATATCAGCTAGCTCCATACTCAACCTATCCATTGGCTCAGTCAAATCAGTTTAAATGTCCACCACAGTAGTGAAAGATTAGCTCAATGCTCTATACAAGGGAGCACCATTGCTCGAGACAGTATGTTTCAACATTGTATTTGGGTGTATAGCCAGATAAACTCTTTCCATTTAGAAACAAAGTTTCATCACAATTTTAAAGTAACTCATGAATTTCTTTGTGGACGTCAAATTCATAGTGGACATCCTTTTGCATAGTGGGGAAAAAGCAGCAGGTCCGTCCTGATAGAGTTTTCTTTTAGGTGTTTCATCAGAATGTATCAGTCTTCAGTAAAGCTGTTTATCACAGGAATAAAGTGTAGGGATGCTGTTCTTAGTAGAGATATAACCTTACAGATGAAGTTTATCTATCCTCTCATCATATCTTTTTGCCACACTGATAGGCATTTGTGCTGTATTTTAAAAAAGTGATAGCAAGTAAACGTGCAGTAAATTCCACCATTAAAGGTTGTGGGGAAGACGCCTGTAAGTAAGAAATAAAGAACTAAAATACACCGGTTTCTCTACTTTCTAAACCACCAAATGGTGTCTCTCTTAATAACCCTGGCTGTCCAATAAGTTAAATAAGTTGGTGTGACTCCTTGCTATACACATCCTTTCTCCCCCATCCTGATTACATTTTCGTATCCTATAACATGTCGAGGTTTTCCCACAAAGCATGAGGAATTAAGTTTCAGTGCCTTTATTTCTTAAATTTTAGCCACATCATTTTTTTCCCCCTAAAGGTAAGGAAACCTAGGTATATTTAGTAGACATTTTGAATGAGAATGGATGCTTGCCGCGTGAATGCAGGGGCCACTCTGAATTAGGGAAGACCAGCCTGGCACTTTGACCTGTGAGTGGTTAAATGCACAGCTAGGGGCATTTATCTAAATGGACAGTTATGTAAAGCTAATGCTTTTGCTTGATTACTATTCTGTCTCTTTCAGCAGGTTGTCTCTTTTCTGAAAAAGGTTATAAACATCAGGGAAAGTATAATGAAGAATAGAATTGATTAATGCGACATATTTGAGTTTCTCTCTACCACTGTCTCAACAGCGTGTCATAGAGAGGCAGCTCCAAACACAGTGAATTAAATTTAAATTACCCAGCTTTGGCTAGAAGATTGTTCAGTTAATTCAGTCTCCGAAATGAAATTTTATTTTTTTCCCTACACTTGAGCCGCTTCCTGATTTTTCATAGAGTGATGATTTCTGCCAAGGCAACTATTGATTCAAGATCTTTTATTCAGAAGACCATTACTGGTTTTCCATTTCTGAGGGGAAAAAATACGAAAAACAAGAACACATATTCATTATACCAGGAAAAGCACATTAAAAACTAAAATTTAGTTTTACAGTAGGGTCGTATTTGTACAGTGATTTTTTTTCACTGTAGGAGGGCTGTAGAAGGTAGTATTTATTTTATGATGTTTTTTGTTATTTTAGGTAGTGTTTTGTGAAAGATAACACTGAGAACATCCTCACACTTTCTGTTTGCTGTGGAATTGTTCCAGAAGAATGTAGAAAATAGGTCAGCTTTTAAAACAAAATTTAACTTGTGTGGCCTAAAAAATTTAGTCTTCATGAAACACTATCCACTGAGTCCTACATTTTTAGCCCACGAATTTATTTTAAGAAGCAGCCTTCATTATTTATATTTGATGTTTGATTTCTATTCAGAATGTAAACCTAGGCAGTAAAAGATGGAAGCTTAGTTCAACAAAATACCAATATAGCTACTGTATTTTGATATAAATACTAATGTGAGATCTGGAAAGTTGAGAATAATTCATATGTACCACTTCCGGTTTAATATCTAAAATGATATTACATATATATGTATATATGTGCAAAAAAGATTAAATCAGTGTTATATTTATTGAAATAACAACAGTAATGTTGATAATATCACAACCTTTATAAGCATTTACAATGTGGTCCTATTTTAGATGGTTTTTCTGACTAAGCCTTACAACAATAGACACTTTTAAACTCTCCGTTTTTTTCAAATGAGAAAAATAAGGCTCAGAACAAGTTTTACACTTTTAAAGCAGAGTTTCACAGCTTCCCCACTATTGACATTGTGGCTCATAAAATTCTTTGTTGTGGAAGTGCTGTTACGTGCGTTATAGGATGTTACGTCTCTGCTCTGCGAGGGAAGCTGCTGCTAACATCCTATAAGAATAGGAATCTCATTGGATTCTAATAGGAGCAGACAGCTCCCAAGGAGTCCGCAGCCAGCTGTGACAACCTAAAATGTCTCCAGACATTACCAAATGCTCCCCCGCCCCCAGCCCCAGGTGAAGGAGGAGAAAGGGGGCAGCATCACTGCTGGGATGAGAGACACAGGATGAAAAAATTTATTCTCCTCCTCCTCCTCTCCCTGTCAAGAACAGAACAACAACCCTATACTAATTTCATCAATATAATTAAAATTCCTCAAGGGAAATGAGAAATTCTCTTGTAACCTTGAAAGTAACTTTAAAGAGTATCTACTGTGGTTGAGAAAAAAGTAGCTTTCCACTAGAAGTTGGCTCTAAAAAAAAGCAGATAATCTGCTCTGGGGTGAATTGGAACAATTGACCTGCAAGACCTCATAATCCAATAACTTGCTATTATCGAGTCTGTTTGGATGTTATCCTGCAAAGTGTGCTGGTGCCAAAAGGAAGATGGGTTTTGCCTTTTAAAGCTCACTTTAATGAAAGATACCTGCGTGACCATAACCCCAATTGCTGGTAGTTGTCACTGACACAAACAGTTACAATTCCAGGAAAACTGATACTTTGAACCAACTCTTTTAAAATAACAGCAGCAAACTAAACGAATCCAGTTGCCCAACTGTTTCTCAGGGGAACGAAGAGCAAAATCACATGAAACCATCTCAAAATGCTGTTTAAATCCTTGTATTTATTAAAAATTACATTATGAGGTGTTAGCATCTGAACAAATTCTTTATTTTTCAGTAATTAAAGACCCGGTTCTTGAAAGAATTTTAAGCTGGGTTTTCGTCACCATAGAGTATTATCCTTCATCTTTATTTTTCAAAATGGCATAATTTTCCTAACATTTATTTGTTTATACTTGAATCTCTGACCATACTAAGTCCTCCTTTAATGAAAGTGAGTCCTACCATATTTCTGTTTTCTTTAAAGTAGGATCTCTATTATTGTAATTCCATTTTTTTATTATAATAATATTTTTTATTATATTATGTTAGTCACCATACAGTACATTCCTGGTTTTTTATGTAAAGTTCCATGGTTCATTAGTTGCGTATAACACCCAGTGCACCATGCAATACGTGCCCTCCTTACTACCCATCACCAGCCTATCCCATTCCCCACCCCTCCCTTCTGAAGCCCTCAGTTTGTTTCTCAGAGTCCATAGTAATTCCATTTTTAAATAAGGACTTCATCAGTGTTGTGGTTCTGAGTATCATCTAAACAATGATAATCTTCTGAATTCTTAGCTGATGTAATGAGATATTTTCTGTTGTATACATTGAAATCTTTGTTACTTTAACATTAGCTAAATCTGATGCAAACCTTCACAATTTCCATGCAATATCTATGCTGAGTTTACTGCTGCTTGTAAGTGGCAGTAAAGAACAGCCTTTGGTGCTTGTAAATGTGTTGATTATGTGGCTAACTGCTAGGATTTACACACTCTGCTTTTTATTACAGTGATGGTTATCTTTTTTGCTGTAAGTGCAATGAAGCAACTAGAATGTCACAGAGAAAACTGTCACCTCTATCCTTTTTGCAGTAAAATATCATCCCCCCATACGCTTTTCATTTATTATGAAACCTTAATAATGAAAGGGACAATGGTGAAATGATACCCGCTACTGAATATTGCAAAACTAAGAATCAAGTATAAAAGCTACACACACACACACACACACACACACACACACACACACACACACGGAGACATACAATTCCTCAAATGGACTATATTTGCTTCCCTTTAATGCATCAGTGAAATATATTCTCTACTTAATCTGTGTTTCCTAATAATGACAAGCTATATCTCAAAGAGTCATCAAGTTCTACCTGGTCATGAATATAAAAGGTTATAGCTGTTCTGCTTTTAGGAAGCCACGCACAAGTACTGCATAGAGCCTACTGATGCATACTTTGTAGCACTCCAGGGCTGTCATAAATTTCAAATCATCTGCTTCTGCCAGGTTGTTTTAAACCCCTGTATGCTACTATGGGCAGCTTTTCTGTGAAGTTGAATGAATGGGTATCTACACGTTGGCTACCACCATTTCTGTGTCCTTATATAAAATCAGCTGTAATCAGGTTTTCACAAATATGCAAATACTTTCCATGAGAGATCTAAAATGGGTTGAACAATGTAGGCTCTGTGTCCTCAGGAAGGCAAATATTGGATTTGATTTTTCAACCTATCAGGAAAACACAGATGATATTTCATTTGTCATTGAGACAAAGATGAGAGTATCTGCTAGGTCCCTTTAAATTAATCTACTCAATGTGATTCTTTTACAGACCACAGATGACATCCTTGTGGCCTCAGCAGAATGTCCCAGCGATGACGAGGACATTGACCCCTGTGAGCCGAGCTCAGGTGGGTTAGGTTAGTCGACTTTTTTTCTTACTTTTTTTGCTTTACTCTAAATCTGTGTTGCATGCTATGGTCCTTAGATGAGCCTTGAATTTATATCTAGAAGTGCACCCCATTAAACAATGCCTCATTGTGAGACAAGGGGTTTTGCTCTTTATGTGGGAAAATTTCCCCACATTTATTGAAAAACAAATTTCAAAAACAAAACCCACCAAGATTATGTATTTCAGAGAAAGCAGTGGGGGACAGCGCACAAGGCTGGTGCCTTACTGTTCACATTCCATTAACTCACAATGTAATTTTTGTGTATAACGGTATAATGAGCTTTCCCTTGGGTCACCTATAGTAAAATTGTAAAGCTTAAAAATTGCAGTGCATTGTGGAAAATTATTTGACCTTTCTACTGACAAAAAGTCCCCACCACTCACTCTGCCAGCAAATTATCTTAAGTGATAAATTTCTGAATTTCAGAAGTAAGAGTATTACGGCAGTAGTAAAACAAACAGCAGGTAGAATCCTTGATACATTTAATAGAGAAATATTTGATTCTTGCCATGTCTCCCTAAAATTTAAGCTGGTGTATTTTAACTCTAGTCGATGTATAATTTCTCCTCCTCCTTTGTGATACAGTGTGACTGACTAACACAAAAATACGGTTCCCGAAGCAGCCCTGTACCATTAAGTGATGGCCGTGAACTCTGAAAATGAGTGAATCATAGGCTGGGTTTGCTTCCAGATATTCATTAATACCAAATATCAGGGTCATTTCCATTCATTTCCTCTGTAAAGCAGTGTTTCTTCAAATGCAGTAATTTTCTCGTTTAAGTGAACAAGGTGAGTGAGATGAATATACAGTAACCACTGTCGGTTAGCTCGTGACCTCTGTAACTGTCACGTGGAATTCCTGAAGAACTTCATGGCACCATAAAATAACTAATTTGCATTCTTCTGAAGACTATCACTTTAAAGTGAATCTATTATTTTAAAAAAAGGGCTCAGGATACGTATCTTGCACCTCCTGTTGAATGTTCGGTCCCCCTGGTTGTAGCCACATACTCTGAGCACAGGGAGCAGCTACTAGGGGCCAGCAAGGAGCGGGGACTCAGAGTCACAGCTCACAGGAGAAGGTCAGGAGACGGGTCGTGTTCTTGTCCTCCTTCCTCTGACCTCTCCACCTCACCTGTCAGAATTCTCAGCCTCCGGAATGTGGTTAGAACTCTGAGGACCATTCATTCCATTCTCCAGTTTATTGGTCTCTGCAACAATTCCCTTTTGCTTCTCTGGACAGATAAAGTCACTTCGTGATGCCATCCTGGGCCCCTTTGCCAAGTTCCTGCCTTTTTTCCCACTGGTATTCTCATTCCGTGTTAGTAAAAACGAACAAACAGACAAAATCCACGTTATTTCTTTTTTGTCCATTACATCAGCCCCATTTCTTTGCCTTCTCCTTCCCTAAATTTCTTCTTTTTTTATTTCTCTTACTTTCACAAGTCCGATCATGACATTCTCTTTTTTCATTTTATTTTTTTGAATTTTTTTTATTATGCTCAATTAGCCAACATCATTGGTGTTTGACGTAATGTTCAATGATTCATCAGTTGTGTATAATGCCCAGTGCTCATCACCACACGTGTCCTGCTTGATACCCATCACCCGGTTTCCCCATCCCCCCACCCCCCTCCCTTCTGTAACCTTCAGTTTGGTTCCTGGAGTCCAGAGTCTCTCATGGTTCGTCTCCCTCTCTGATTTCTCTCCATTCAGTTTTCCCTCCCTTCCTCTATGGTCCTTCATGCTATTCCTTATGTTCCACATATGAGTGAAACCATATGATAATTGTCTTTCTCTGCTTGACTTATTTCGCTCAGCATAATCCCCTCCAGTTCCATCCATGTCAATTCAAATTGTGGGTATTTCTCCTTTCTGACGGCTGAGTAATATTCCATATTGACATTTTTTTTAAAAAATATCTGGTTTTCTCTGAGATCCTGTAGCATGGATTGTTCATAAAACAAAGTTTGTTATTAGGTATTATGTTGTACATTGGGGTGTGTGTGTGTGTATGTGTCTCTTTGTATTTGATTTTATTTTCCCAATTAGCGTTTTCTTGAGAGAATGTTGATTTTTGCAGTATTTCTTACCATATTAACTAGTGCTGAAAGTGGTATAGATTCTTACTAATTATAGTACTTGTATTTGGTTTTTCCTCTGGCCTGAATCTTTCTTTTGCTGAGTATAGGCCATCATCCTCTTTATAGATAGAGTCCTCACCCTGAGTACCTAGCAAATTCAGTGCGAGAACTCTAATTGCACTTAAAATTGTTGCTTTTTTTCCCCCTCCTCTGCACAGCTGAATGATCCAGTTCTTCTAGCCACTGCTTACAGGCCTTACTAACCTTTCTTTATAGACCAGTTTACTGTCTCCCCCTTGCTCTGGGGACACTGGCCCTAACAACAGGATGGTGGGAGGTAGGGGGGAGGAGGAAGAGAGGAGAGAAAGAGAGAGGTTACCCTTTGGTCATCCTCTTCCCTTTTTATTCACCTGATTTGTGTCTGTTTCCTTACATATTGTAGCATGATGGAAAGTGAGGAGCCGTTTGGTAATAGCCATACTCTAGATAATCTTTCCATCCCATCTTCTTCACCATACTTGCTCACTATCAGAAATGATCTTGCTTGCTTATCTGTTTGTTACTCGTTCATTAACCTACAGCTCACATCGCCCCACAAGAGCATAAGCTCCATGAAGCAGGAACCATGTTCGTCTTGGTCCCTGCATGGGTTTGTTGGGTGAATTTTCATTTTCTTCCACTGCATCAGAGTCCGTTGTCCAGTGTACGAGGCACGGCAGCTACTGACTGTGTGTGATGACAGCTCCTTCCACACTCTTGCACCAAGTCTACCGGAACTTCCCATCCCTCCCTCGGTGTTTCTTTCCACACTCCAGAGCTCTCAGTTCATCAATTCTCTTAAGGCTTCAACTTCAGATTCTGTTGCTTCAATGTCATCTTTCTCTGTGGGCTCTTCTTGTGTCTTACCTCTCCTTGGTAGTGTCTTGATGGTGTATTTCATGAATGCACCTCTTTCTATGTTACATTTTGTAAGTGACTTTTTCTGTCCAATTCCCTATGATTTTTTTCATACCCTTCTTTAATAATTCATGCAGTGTTGCTCTTTTGGCAGACTTGGCTCTGTGTGACAGCTTCTTATGAGATCCTTGGTGTATATGATTTTTTTCCCTATTTTCCAACTATTTTTTTTGAATAGCAGTATTTTTTTTAAATCATATTCTAATCTGAATATTGTTTCATTATAGGATGCCACTCCTGCACATCTTTGTTTCTCAGTGTACCGATGTACTGGTTTTCTTAAATACATTTTTCTTGCTTGCTTTTCATCTTGAATACAAACATAAGATAACATGAACAAAAACTGTAGTTGCTGCTGTTGTTAGACTTTAGATACTGTTAAATATAACTTGATAGAAATCATTTCAGATATCAGCAGGTCATATTTTGGGAAACTGATTTTTTTTTAGGAAAGTAACATGCTGAATTAAATATTCAGAAATGGATATATCTGCCATGCACTTTTCCTAATCCTTAAACAAGTGAAAGAAGTTGGGTTTTTTTTTTTCAAGATTTATTTACTTATTTGAGAGAGACAAAGAGTGGGGGTAGGGGCAGAGGGAGAGAATCTTCAAGCAGATACCCTGCTGAGTCCAGAGTCAGATGCAGGGCTCAACCCCACGACCTGGAGAACATGATCCAAGCCAAAACCAAGAGCCAGCTGCTTAATGACTGAGCTACCCAGGCACCCCAACAAAAGAAGATATTTTTTGTAAAAGATGCATAATTACTTTTACAGGTGGGTTGCCAAAATCTTCTCTGTATTTCACACTAACCTCTTTCAGTCTCCCTGAATATTTACCTATGAAGGCTCTCTAATCACCCTAACCCACCCTCTCTTGAAAAAATGGTTTCTTCTGTGAAAATGGGTTATGCTCATTTAGGTGCCTCCCTAAGTTGTTATTAATGAAACAGGAAAAATCTGGCATCTTCTTGAACACAAGTAAACTATATCTTTTATCAAGTGTTTGATAAATTTGAATTACTCTGTGGTTCCACTCAAAACTCTTAATGAAGACGGAAGTTGTGTATTTGGTGGATTGTCAATTTCACCATTGATCAAGCAGTATTGAGTCCTACTTTGCCACCCACTGCTCTGTTAAGCTCTGGGAACAAAAATAGAACGTTTACACCTTCAATTCCATTCTACAAAAGGACGTCTTTCATTCTATGCCACACGCTTTTAGAGTTATTCTTTATGATTGCTGGATTCTTCATCTTTGACATTAAAATATTCACCTATTTTTCGTGTGGTTGCAAGAATTAAAACAAGTATATTTAAGGCACTAACTGCAATGCCTGGCATGAAATAGAGCATGAATGGTTGCTTTTCATTTTCCCAATTCAGTTATATATAAAAAAAAGAATATTCGAGCTATTTTTTCCCTTTTACGTAATGCTGTTACTTTTCCTGGCTGAAAATTGGTGGGCAACTGATGAAACCACTCAGGCCTCCTGATGGGAACTGTACGTGTTGAAACTGGCTCAGGAGCAACCCCCTGGGTGAGAACACATGGAACTCAATTATACTTGATTCCAGCCACACTGTCCTGCATACTTAGCATTGGGTGACAACTTCACATTGGTATAAATTTAGTGCTTGAGAATATGAGAGTGTGGCTTTACAATTTAGGATCTAATTGAACCCCAACTTTTAGAATGAAGCAACTATGTCACAGGCCACCATTGCCTTAAAATGCCTGGCTTCAGCTGCCTGGACATGTCACACATGGATGACTTTTTCTTCACACTTTTCAAAAAGACTTGCAACTTCTGTGCTTTTCCCTCAGCCTAGACATACGAGTTGTTAGATTAAATGAATTAATATATGGAAAGCATGTTGTGGGACAGTGTCTTGGTCATAATACATGCTGTATGAGTGTTTACTGTTATTACAGTTTGTATCATGTAAATATACATATTTTTCAAGACACTATTTTTTTCCCACATGAGCAGAAGGCTTTGTAAAACAGATTTCTTTGAAATCTTATGTTTTTGATCACTTAGTAAGCTGACAAAATGGCAACGCTGCAAACCACTTATGTTCCAAAATGACCCTTAATCCTGCCCATGCATCTTAGTTTTGAGACCCTCTTCTAAACAGACCTCTTTCTCAAAACTCCTGGAGAAATTGGAAGAGGTGACATCTAAGACTGTATCTAAGACTAAGACTATAAATGAAGGTAATGATGCTCTTTGGTGTGGGAGCTTCCCGATGAATAACTCTAAATTGTCATTTGTTAGAGAGGAAACAGGACCGGCTTCCTGTTTCCTGGGAGCCCACTTAGGAAGGACAATTTCTTCTTAAATGTATAATGCTTAGAATGATTTGTCTATGCTCTTTATGTTTGTGGGTGGGGCAGGGGGTAGCTAATAAGATATTGGGCCACTTTCAAATCAAACTTTTTTCAAATGAGAAAAAGAAAAGCTTACCAACTAACAAAAAACTCTGAGTAGTTATAGAGGAAAAGGACCATCATTTTTGTGGCAATCTCTTAAGCATTAGCTGAGCGAATGGGGATAAGGTGATCAGCACAGCCCCTCAGAGAATACCTGTTGATTGCCCAGCAGTTCCTTCACATTGATTGGGGTTCAGGTTATATGAATAATGATAGATAACAGTAATAACTAGTCTTTAGTGAAGATTTATTCTGTGTTCGTCATTGTTCTTAGTACCTCATAAACATTGTGTTTCATTATTTTACAAAACTATGAAGTATTTTCATAGCTAGGGAGATTGAGAGAGATTAAGTTACTTTTTGTAATATGAGAGAGCTGGGAAGCTCTGTAATTTAGAAAAGGTGGGCTTTTAATTTCTTGGAATGCAGAAGATTGTTCTAGAATTCAGGCACCTCACAAATATAGGATTAATTTTTTAAATGTTCATTTAAATAATTCCATGGCTGGCATAAATTTAGATTTGATGGCAAAAGGTCCTTTACATGTATTACTATTCATTAGGCTAAATTTGCTGCAATTACCATGCAATTTTGAGTGGTTTTCCAGTACGCTATTTTGAGAAAAGATCAAAGGATTTCTATTGAAGTGATCCCATTAACCACATTAGGAATAAAGATATGTATACTGAACAAGGCGCATCTTTTCATTAAATAAGTAATCACAATCATTTAAAGGAATATATTACTTATTAGATCATATTTTTAGAGCCTGATTAGAAGATAATTTTGTGGTACATTTAAATTTTGTGTATGTATTATGTAATTATTCAAAAGCAAGTTTAATTAGTCATAATAGCCAATACATTGCTGTTAAAATGGAAATTTAGAGCTGTAGCCAGAAAAACAGCAATAATTAGGACTTCATTTTTGGAAACATCTAGAGTATCTCCTGAGCACCAGGCCACAGTCATTGCCAATCATATGGAGTCCAGGGCCCAGCTAATCGTAAGGGGGCAGGGCAAGCACCTGGATTTGGGGCACTGATGGGCTAGTAGGCTTTCGCTGTAGGGCATTCTGGTGTAGGGATCATTTTTTTCCCATGTAAATTTAATTCTCCAGAAAACTAGAATAAAACTGAGTGCTGTATGGTTAAAACAGAAGAAAGTCATTAGGCATCATTTGCACTCCCTTTTCCCCTGTTTTTCTGAGAGCAGCAATGTCAAAACAAAAATTACATTGGGCAAAATTAAACAGGCAAGGAAGATTTATTCAAGATTATTGTAATGCGTGGAGGCCAGAACTCAACCTGAGCTCACCTTGAACTGAACTGAGAAAAAGAAGACTTGAGGGTTTTTAAGAGCCTCCCTGGAGGGATCATAGACCACCTGTGGTTTGCTAATTGGCTTCACCCAAAGGAAAAGTAAGCCTTTTCCTTCAAATTTCTTCATGACTGCAGGTGGTGTTATAACTCCTGCTCCCAGGGAGGGTCCTACTTCCCACAGAAACTGGGAGATGAGGAACTGTCACCTTGAAGGTTATATTTCAAAGGGACAGCTCTCAGGTCCTTGAGAAAAAGAATCCTGGGTTGTAACACTAGCAAGAGGCTTTTAAAAATATTTACATATCAAAGGGGCAGAGAATAAATAAGAAATTGAAAGTTTTCTAAAGTAAATGCATGAAAAAAGAGGAGGCCAGGGGCCTAGAGGCAGGAAGAAACCTATCTGAAGTTTGGTCCAGCTGTGGGGGATATTAAGGTCTGGGTCAGTGAAGGTGATTCCACCTTTCAGAGGCAAACAATTCCATTCACCAAAATTAGTTCCTACCAGGAAATCGGTAGGAAACAAAATAATAAAAAGTGTTTTTTATTTGTTTTCAGAACAGTTTTTCTTCAGTGTGAACTATTTTGACCTTTCTGTTATTTTGGAATTCTTTTTAATTTTTTTTTTTTTTTTTTTTTTTTTTTTTTGGATTTTTTTTTATTTTTTTTTTTTTTTTTTTTTTTTTTTTATTTGAGAGAGAGAGAGAGCATGAGGAGGGAGGAGTTAGAGAGAGAAGGAGAAACAGACTCCTCACTGAGCAGGGAGCCTGGTGTAGGGTTCCATCCCAGGACCCTGGGATCATAACATGAGCCTAAGGCAGCCGCGTAACTAACGGACAGGCACCACTAGAATTTTTTCTTTTTNAAATTTTTTTTTTTTTTTAAAAAAAAAAAAAAAAAAAAAAAAAAAAGAGTGGATCATTGCCACACATTAGAAAAGCTCTTAAGAGCACTTTGTAAGAATTGTGGTCCGCAACAGAGAGTGAATATTAGTTCTGGCTGTAACTTTGGAGTCAGAGAGAGCTAGTTTGACTTGCATGCCTTCCTGGTCTTGGGAAAGTTACTTAGTCTCTTTGATGCTCAATTTCCTGGTCTGTAAAATGGGGAGAATAGAGTTGTTACAAGACTGAAAGAAGGCGATGCATACATAGTGATTAGCAGAGTGCCTGGCACATGCTTAAGGATATCACAAATAATGATAATAAACCCGCTGGTGAACCGAGGACCTGTTGCTACTAGCATGGGTTGCACGCCAGTGCGTGCTTTATTCTGTCTTCGGGGAAGGCCCTCATAAGACATACAGATTTGATCTGAGTGAAAAATGAGTCACAGTCCTTATCGATGTTAGAGTAGCTGTATGCCAACATCTTAACTAACACATGATTGGCTGCTTATAATTATTACTTAAGAGGTGAATGGGTTTGTTATGTTAGATTAAGCATACTTGAAAGTCTGCAAAAAGTACCTGGCTGCTAATATAGAACGTTCCCATATTAAGTAACAGAGAAATCTATTCAATAATGAGTACACAATAAATTCTTAGTCAATTGACATGTATCCAGCCTTAAAACATTAATAACCTTTCACATCACAGGTCCTTATTAGAAAATGCTAAATTACTGTAAGAGTCTTTGTTGTCATTTTAAAAATATTCACCAACCCTGAAGGAAGAAATGGGGTATAGGTTTGGCAAAATAGAGGGTAAGTCCATTTCTTTGGGAACCTGAAATCCAGGAGCACTGAAATCATGTTTTCTTGTGATTTTTATCTAATACCTGTTTTGGTAATGGAATTGGTTTCCTGTGGAGTTTNGTTTTTTTTTTTTTTTTTTTTTGTATTTTATTAACTACCTTTCCTCAAATGATATCAGAGGTAACCCAGCACATTCTGAATAATGCCACATGACAGGGCGTGCTGCTTCCGTGAAGAGCATATGCTTTCTCTGTTGGTTCATATGCTCCAAGGAGCAGCAAATGCTACCTTAGACTTGAGTCTGCAGGTCTCCTCCCTGTCATTGGACTTGTTGATTGAATCACTGTCATCATTATTAACTCCTAACCCCACCTCAGTGTTGTAAGAATGCTGGCATTAGTAATAAAATAGGAAAGACAAGAAGACTTTATTAATTTTCCAGGTTAAAAAAGGATGTATTAATGCCAGTATAGACAGAGGCCATCAAAGAAAGAACCCTAGAAAAAAGAGAAGTACCAATGCTGCCACAACTACCAAAGTCTTCCATTTCCTTGACCAGACTTTGGGAGTCAGAGTGTCTGAGTTTAGCTACTTGCCGTGTAATCAGAAGCACAGCATTGAACTTCTGTGTACTTGAGTTTTTGCACATGCAAAATGGCATGAATAATGGTAAATACTCATGACATTGTCGTGCTGACACACGACACAGTGCATGGGGAGCACTTCACGTTCAGTCTGCCACATAGAACCTTTGACAATATAAACTAACGTTTATTAGTAGTACTAGCAAATTAACTGAGGAGTAAACCATCTTATAAATGGAAATAAACCTATACCCCCTGGCAAGAAGGAGAAATGTTAGTAATTGACACTTTAACACCTAGAAAATTTTTTGAAGTGTTTCTGAATTCTATTAGCATAAAACTTTTCTCAGTAGCCACTATGAAACTAAGAAGACAAGAGCAGTGCTTCAGTTGGGATAAATTTAGGTTGTGAGGATGGGAAGAGGGCACATATCAACGCTATTCTTATTTTTGGAGGAAAAAATTGCAGGTCTCTGCCCTGCTGAGCTCTTGAGAGAAGGAATGATTAGCCTTCCTGGCTGTGCTTATAATCGGCCGGCACTTCCTAAGACATTCAGGTAGCCTGGGCCACAGGACCTCACCAGCCACAGCACCACACGCCCGCTCCATGTGCTGGATGGCCTCCCTTCCGTATTTCCCAGCTCTAGGCTTGACATGCTTTCTTCTGATGAGCTCAGTGGAGAACCTGGCTAATCATTCACCTCAGCGCTTGTACTTTCACCAAAAAGAATGTCATCTTTTTCCAACGAAAGAAAATTGAGACAGCAGTAGCTTTCTGACAGGAATATAAAGATGATCACCCAAAGTGAGTAGACCCAGTGCTAAATCAGGAAAATTATATACTTCTCTAGGGCCCAGAATGACCTTGACTTACACAGACGGTGTGCAGGGAACCTGGTTAAGGAGCAGGGCACCTAGCATCCAGCAACAGCTCCGTAGCTGAGACCCTACCCTGTATTTCATTCCGAGTACACCACAGGATTCCAGAGCAGGAAAGGAAGGAGGAACAAAGAATTGACCTAAGGATTTTAGAAAGAAACCTAAAACCTCATCAGAAGAGCTATTATTTCCAAGATAATAAACCTTGCTGTCAGTGATGACTAAAGAGTAGTCTGAGGTGATTGATTCAATGATACCTAAAAATGTAAAATATCAAAATGAAATCCTGAAAGAGGGAGAAATTTAATGCACTCCAACCATGGGAGCCAGAGAGCACTGATCCGTGACAATAGAATGTTTCCCAGATAAATAGAATCGAGCTCCTTATGCAGCCTGACAATTAATGGCCTGAATTAACATGCCCTGCAAATTAAGTGATCTTTTTGTCACTTGAATTCACAGGCCTCCCTGCTTGTTAGGCAATTCCTTGCCTGCAGTGACCCCCAAGAAGATAATGTCCTAGGCGGTCAGCATCACAGCTGAGCGAGCCATGGTGCAGAGTCCATATTGCAGGAGTGTCTGATGGTTGGGACCGCTGCAGATTCCATACCTGTTGTGTGGAAGACACAGGGAAAATCATCAGACTATCCTTGTTTTTATATCGTACTTGATCCTTCTCTGAGTGCTTTCACATTTATTGTTCTATCCAACCTGATTTTCCTGAGAACCCTGGGAGGTAAATAACGTACCGCCATGATGTTTGTGATGAAAAAATGTTAACAGGGGATCGTAAATTGTTAAGGGTCACTTAGTAAGTCAGGTGCAGTACCTGGACTAGAACCCAGTGTCCGATATTCCTTTTACCACTCTGCATTGGTTTCCTAAAATTCTGTGTGATGCAAACTCCTGTTGCCGTAATTGTCAGATAGATGGCAACAGGTGCACTGGAGTGGAGTTGGAAAGGTAGAACTGGACAGCTGTGTAAAAAAGAAACCTAAAGTGTTCAGCTCTACAGGAAAGGATGACATTGAAAATACTAACAAATTGTTCTGTGGTCATAAATGCAGACACACCAAATGTATAAAGTGATAATAGCTATGAACATACTTGAGTATGAATTTTGTCTTGCTACTTGTGAAGCCTAAATAACATAACCTCTTTGAGACTCAGTTTCCTTTCCTGTAAAGTAGTGATAACTCCTATACCACAGAGTTGTTCTGAGGCATAAATTTAGATAACGTGTGTAAAGTGCACAGCACAGAGCCTATAATATACTAATAATTCAACAAAGTAACAGTTGTTAACTGCATAAAACCAGAAAAGAAATTAAAGCCTCACAGTGAGTGAGAAGGCATAGTAGCTACATTAAGCATCAGTTGACAATTAAGTCATTGAAAGTAGATCTACTAAAGGTAAACCTATGCAATATTTAGGAGCAAATGAAGAAGAGTTTTTGATAACACAATATATTTAAGTAAGCTAACACCAAGGTATTATGAAATCTTTTCTGGAGCTCTTCAAACCCTGACCTGATGTGTAAATTATAAAAAAAAAAAAAAAAAAACAAAAAAACCCAAAACAAAAAACATGACAAGCAACTTCTGTCAGAGAACCAGAGGGAGGGCTGCAGTATTCACACGCACACACGCACATGTGTGTGCACACACACATTGCTCACTACTCTGCTTACAATGTTGGTGCCGTTTTTGTCTCCCTATAAAGCAGGTTCCCCCTAAATTCCTAGTTCCAGGCTTGAAGAATCTTTGGAATGAGTCCTATCGGTTTTTGTAAAGATGGGTTGTTCAACTTTCTATATGTAGAAAAGGGAAATGCATCTAAAGAGAAGTGATTTCTGGGTGTATGTATTCCTAGGTGTTTTAGTCGTTAAGCTAGCAGGAAAAGAAGCTATTTTGCTATTGCAGAGTATACTTGAGTAAAAATCAGTAATGGAGAGTATAATCTACATTTCAGAAGATAGCTCTTCTTGCATTTTCTGAAATTTAATACATTTTGATGAAAAACATAGACTCTCGAGTCTTCCTAGCTGATTTTCTCAATTATTGCCTATATGGCTTTTCTTTTGCATAACAATTATAGAAAGTTTGGCTGACTGATGAGGCTCTTTTCAACTTCTTTTCCAATAGAAACAGTCTTGAAAAATACCCTAGAAACTTCTGCAACTATTCTGCTTATTTTGAGGAAAGAGTTCCAAATTAGCTCTCAACTATTTGTAGTGCTATGGGTGTCAGATGATGTTGATGTAAATAAGACACCCAGATGAACCAAACTGGAGACTGCTAACTTGGTTGACTTTAAATAACTTAGTGACTTAGTCATTGGAAGTAAGTGGCTCATTACTTGGAGACATAGAGAAAACAAGTGCAGATATGATAACTTGCATTGATATAAATTGATCCCAATTTGCCTAAGCACAGGAGAAGTGATTTCTGGTTTAATGAAATAAATATCATATTTCCTTCTTTTCCTGAAGATATCGGAGGGGCTGGGAATTAGGTAAGTATTGAGGGAATGATATTTATGATGTCACTGTCAGTGTTTTGCCCACCGGTTTATTACCTCTGAAATCAGAGGTCTCTCACATTTTTTAATGGTTAAATTCACCCTAGTCTACTGAAAATTTATGAACTCAACAAAAATCTCTTCCTCTAATCACTCAGAAAGCATACATTCTTTAGTGTGTGTGTGCAATCTTCATTAGATGTTAGAAGGTGAGGGAAGTGGTAGAAAAGACAAACAGAATTACAGGAAGCGGGGCTCCTGGGTGGCTCAGTCATTAAGCGTCTGCCTTCCGCTCAGGGCGTGATCCTGGTGTTGTGGGATGGAGCCCCACATCAGGCTCCTCAGCTATGAGCCTGCTTCTTCCTCTTGCACTCCCCCTGCTTGTGTTCCCTCTCTCTCTGGCTGTCTCTATCTCTGTCAAATAAATAAATAAAATCTTAAAAAAAAAAAAAAAGAATTACAGGAAGCTATCAAAGGCCTAGCAACATAGTCTGGAATTGAAGAATCAACCCAACAGAAATGAGACATTTAAGTAAGCTTTCACAATGGTGTGGGTTCCGTACTAAAATGGAGGATGTCATGTATGGTTGAGGGGAGATTGGGATGAATGTAGGTTTCCTACAAATCCCCCCATACATCTTCGTGATTCTGTTCTTACAGCTTCAGGCCATTCTGTCTCACGGTTTCCTTCTTAATCCTCAGTGCCTTTCCAGAGTTCAATCTAGAAACCTGGATCATTCTTCTTCTTTAAGTCTCAATTCAAATACCTTCTACTAGAGGGCCTTTTTCTGATGTCCCTTTCTAAAGCCTCCTCTTCATTATTATCTCTCTTAGTACCAAATTTTGTGCCTTCTTTTAGTATTCTGTTTGATTTTAAAATCGTCTTGTTTTCTTACATTTTCTGTTGTATTTCTAAAACACTAATATATAGACTTGGGTACCTTGTCTTTGGGTACCTTGATATCCTCAACATCTTATATGGTACCTGGTAAATCGTTGTTACTCAGGAAATATTTGTTGAAAAATTTTAATCAGCTTTTTCTATTTGATTTTATTTTCCCCCTTTTTTCCTACCTCCATACATAAACCAAGGGTAACAACTTGACATGAATCTTTCATATACCTTACACCATGTTCCTATTAAAAACATATAAATATAGGGTTGTTTTTCTTTCTTGCCTTATAGAAGTGGAAGCATGCTATATGAATTAAACTACCTTTTCTCCTTTACTAATATATTATGGACATCTTTCAGGTCAACAAATTTGACTCTAACTCCTGTTTTCAACTCTATTAAAATTCTAGACTATGGGTGTGCTGTAATTTATTCAACCACAGCCTTGTTATCAAACTTTTAAGTTTTTACACATTTTTCTTTTCTTCTCATAACATTATAGCAAACATCCTGTATTTATATATTTATGTGCTGGTAAATTTAGTTATGTAGACTATATTCCCCAAACAGGGGTTGCTTGATTAAAATATTTGTTTATTTTTTTAAACTTTTATCATTGTAAAATTCAAGCATATAGTAAGTTAGAGGGAATTGTATGATGAACTCATATGTACCCATCACCTACCTGCAATTTAATCTTTTAAAAATTTTAATAGGTATTATTAGATTACTTCCTAAAAATGACTGAAGAATTCATATTCTCACCAGCAAAATTGCCCTCTTCCCAAATAAATATGTTTACTACATTATCATTATTTCTTTCTTCTTTATTCCTCTAATTTTGTTGGAAAAAAAAACCCTCCTTATTTTATTTTGACTTCCATCCTAGTGAAATCAAGCATCTTGTCCTACATTTAATCTATTTGGCTCTATTCTTCACTTGCCTGTGTGTATTTTTGTTCATTCTTCTATGGATTGTTTGGTCTTTTTCATATCACTTGATACGTGCTCTTTGTGTTTTAAAGGTATTATCTTGGTCTGTCATATGTGCACAAATATTTTTTCTCTCCTTTTCATTTGCATTTTCACTTGGTTAGTGACACCTGTTTCCCCCCAGAATTGTTACTATTCATGAAGTCAAATATGCTGATCTCATCATTTATGGCTTCGTTGCATGGTCTGTGACCTGTATGTTAAGTTTTATACCCACCTTCAAATTTCTTCTCACTCTCCCCCAACATTCACTGTGCTACAGCCACTCTGGTATTTGTTGAGTTTCTGAAACACAACCTCTTTCTTTCCATGAGATCATTCCTCCTTATTCCTTCTGACTAGAAGACTCTTCTGCCCACTTTCCACTTGACTAGTCTCCAAACCTTTTCCATGTGTCAGCATAAATGTCACCAAGTCAGGTCTTTCTGAATCTCCAGTCTAAATCAGAAACCCTTGTTCTATTCCTGTGTGGTAGCTACCATTTTCTTTCATCACACATGTTCCAGCTGTCACTTTAACTGTATAATTCTTGGTTGGAATATTCAAGGTCCATGAAGGCAGTGTCAAGTGTGTATGGCCATCCAGTCTACCCCCAGGACCTAGTACAGTCCTTGGAACATAACTCGAGTTCACTAGGTATTAGTTGACAGAAGGAGTGAATATTCTCAGAAAACTTCACAGTAGATGGAGCATTAAGCTAATTTTGAGGAATAAGTAGTGTTGACCCAGGCACAATGAAAAAGATCATATGAAGACAGGCATGTAGGTAGAGTTTTATTGACATGTGGAAACTGGGGACAGCAATAAAGTTATGACTGCAGATTCCTTGGAAAGAAAGGGAAGATAAGTTTGAGTAGGTAGCTGTGGGCAGACCATGAAGGGCCACGAGGGTGGTAGTCACATTGATACTTAAATAAATACCTTGACACTTTCAAGGGTTCTAGTAAAACCTTATGGGCAGAATGACCATGTTAAAGTTTATGAAGCCTGCGGATGGCTAAGCTACAGACACACAGTTTACAAAGTATAAGGTGATTGAAGAACAGCCTTCTGTAAATGCCGTGATCCTCTGGCTTCCCCCAGAGATGAGGGAGAATGTGTGTGTTCCTCTCTTAGTTTTCACTGTGACCAAATTCATACAGGGTATGATTGTCCATTGCCTTTTTTGTCCTATGGGGTGCCATTTGAGGTAGTAGCTGGTCCTCATTGGTGCTTTCTGCCTGTCAGGCACACGATGAGGCTACATCAGGTCCCATGCAGTACTGACATTTCTGGTGAAGATAATCCCTCAGTCCCCTCTGTGGTGGTGGGCTCTGTACTTCCCTTCACACACGTGCCTTTGTGGCTTCGAAGGAGGAAAACGTTAGACCAAGCAGCCACACAGGTGGCAAAGGCTTATTGATTTGCAGGTTCTTTCTGAATCTCCATTTTATTGGAAGGGCTAAGACACATCAGACATGTCCTCTCTCAAGCCTTTTGTCTGACCTGCTTGAGCAAACTTCTGAATATGCAAGGGAAGATAGGAGGGATTTGAAACATCCAGCATTCCTCACCTTTCAAAAAACCCCAGTGTGAGTTGAAATGAGAGCATGCATCCAAATCTTTGCCTGCCTGCTTTCTTGCAGCTGTGGCATTTAAACATGCATTCTTTTGAGTGATTGCATCATAATTGTTTCTTCTGACCCAGGTTGTATTGAAGCACAGAAGAGGAAAAAAAGAATAAACTTCATTTTCCTGGAGATGGGGGACAAAACTGTGCTAATCTCAATTTACAAACACCCCAGGAACCTACAATTTCAATTTTCTTTTCACAGTATTAATGAAACTGGGTACTGGAAAAATCAAATCTTCCCCCATAAATCTGAAACCGTTTCCAAGACTAGCCTAGAATTATAATAATTTCCACATCTATTAAAACACAGTACAGTGTTCTGTTCTAATGAGATCATTTTAGGCAGCTTTTTCCTAGGTGGGTAGAGAGAGAAATTTAAAATTGATTACTTTAATTTATGATAAAACCAGAAAGACTGGTCAAAGACTCTTAGAAAAAAATTTAATAAATGCATCTTGCCAATAATTTTTAAAAAGGATTATTGGGGGACAGGATATCTAACAATTCCAGGTAGCAGAATGATATATGTTGAGCATTATGGAGTTTTATAATCCTTTAAATACCCCTCCTGATACAAAATATATAGCTCATATTCCATTTTTTTTTATCACTGGTGTGTTTTATTCTGTAGTATTTCTTAAACTTGGCAGTCTCTTATATTTTTTTTCTTAAAACTCAAAAGCTGAATTTTCATTGTCATCAGTATATAGTGAAACTCACTTCATCCTTGATGTGACAGGGTCACGGCTGATGACGTATCTATACACAGTCTATATTGAAGAAATAAAACCAACAATAAGAATTGCCTGGAAACTGTAATCTTACCCTACAAAGCTAAGTTTGGAAACAACATAAATATAATAAGATTACAGTGGAAGAATAGCTCATCCAAGTATACAAAATAGTTTCATAAAAATGACAATTTGAGTGATAAAAAGAGCATCTGATAGCATGGTTATTGCCTTGGTGAACTCACCAATGGAAATATAAGGTCCCACCACCCACCAAACCCTCATTTTATGTGACAGGAATTAGGACTTTAAGCCTCATTTCTTGTGAAGTACTGTAAAAACATAAGTCAGCCGTTTTATTTTCCATAACAATATCTGATTGCTGTTTTTCCAGTCTCAGAAAGAATAACCAAAGGATGCTAGGCACTTCCCACTGCAAAATGAAGCCTCTTTGGAAAAATTGGCTAATGTTCAAAAATTTACCTTCCAAAATTCATGGTTATTTTAGCACTTCAGTTGTGAATCATCTTGCTAAGTAAATATGGGCTTTATATTCCCCATTTGCCTGAACGAAGGCTATGACTAGATACAATCAGACAGTGGCACACTGATGAATATAGGCTTCAGTGCAAAGCTTAATGACTTCCTGTGCTCTGCGTATCCCCATCTGCCTAACAAAAGTTTTTAAAATTGGTAATAAAAGAGCATTTATTTTGATAAAGCATAAACTGTAAACAATTTAGAAGGTTAAATGATAAAGTAAACCATTCAATATGAAACACAAAGACTATGTCCTGGTGANGAAAAAATCACATTTTGACTTTTTTTTTTTTTTTTTTTTGGCCAGTAAGGACTGTTATGTGTTGTGGTTTGAAATTAGGTGCTTGGCAATAGGTTTTGTCACTCATTGAGCACCTTGCTGACCCATTATGCTCTCTGAGGGCTACCTTCAAGGACAAATCATGAGCTGGGAACGGGCCCCACAGAAGAGGTAGAGAAAGGAGGAAGTAGAAGGAAGAGCAGAGAGGAGCGTGGGTTTGGTGGCAGAGGCCAGAGGAGCTGGTGAGGAGTGAGACCTGCCACAAACAGTCCTCTCTCTTCTGTTCTGTGCCATAGCCTCATATATCACTTAAGCATGTTTGTTCCATGGTGTTTTTTAACTGTGTCTAAATGAGTTCTTATTTGGGGAAATGATGTTCTTTCACAGATGCAGTGCCAAAGGCTGTCAAAAATAAAGAAAGAACATACATCAGGACAATTTCTTTTCCTGTCGTGGTAGTTTAAAATAACTATCTCAGCAAACTTACGGATAAGTTAAACTTTTAAATATTTCATTTTTAAATTTTTTGTGAAAGCAACAAATGCACTTTTATTCTTTTTATATGACAAGACACTGGAATGTATCTTTTGCACTAACAACATTTTCCACAATGAATTATTATCTGATACGAATAAATTGGTTTTGGGTATAGTGTGGAACTATGTTAATAAGTGTCCTAATACTTGAAAGACTGTGCCTACCTAAATAATCACAGTATTAATCAGACAGTGAAAAACAAGAAAATACATAGAGCTGATGTACAGGATTCTTGACAAATCTGGGCCAGAGCAGACTATGTAGAAGGCTTCTAAGAGGGACCATCAGATCTTACCAAATATTTGACAGAGATAAAGAATTAAAAATCACTTTTTATCTGTCTTCTAAGATAACACTGTTTACCCATCTGTGGGTCCGAGGAGTACCTTCATAGCTATTTAGCTGAAAAGTAGCTTCTATGAAAGAGGTTATAACCCTTTTGACAGCTCTCTGTCCTTGACAGTGCAGTCAGTAGCTTCTGAATCATTTAGGCAAAAACGCCCACAGAAATCAAAAGCCTTCACATTGCCCTTCAGGTGTTGGTACGTGCTTTCCCCACAGGTGTAGACTGTGTAGTTTACACTCCATTCCGGGTGACTCTGAGCATACGTGATGATGGGCGTAAATGACACGGGAGGAAAAGCATCTGTTGTTTTAGTGTTCACATAAATTGTGTATAATTCATGATGCTTTCATACTTTATGAATCATTGAGATATATAAATGGTCACTTAGGATATTTCATCTGCTCTTTTTTTTTTTTTTTCCTGTTTTTTGGCTCACTACCTAACCCTCAAATCAAAATATGTTTGCCACCCACTGCAGCTGGAGGCTTGCCTGTTTGCAGGAGGGAGAAAGGATTCTTAGGTGTTCTCACTTACTCAAAACCTACCCATCCCCAGTCCTCCTCAGGTTTTCTGTTGACTGGGCTCTTTGTGCCTCTGGTCCAGTTAGCTTAGTTTCACCTTAAAGTCCATTAACTTCTGACCATTCATGGACTCACTGCTAATTTGTATATATTCCATTCTCTTAGCTCCCCCCTTGACTCTCTTGTACCTGTTTTGAAAGTGTTCTCTTCACCTGCTGGGACAGAGAAAGGTAGATAGAGTGAAAGTAAACCGTAGTTCATTTGTTTGTTTTAGCACTGCCGCTGAGAAAACACATACCGATTGTCTTATTTATTTAAAATATCTTGATTTAGTGTATAATGGAGTATAAAGGGAATGCAGAATTCTCAAGTGCATGAAATAGAAGAATTGCTAATGGATTTCTCTGATCAAATTCCTTTTTTCTCATTGTTATAAAGGTTTAAGAGATGACTGTGTTTCTTTTTTGATATAAAATTTTCACCAAATTATGCAAGAAGGCATTTAGACATTTTAGCCATTTCTATGATTCTCTACATTTAAATGAATATGAAATTTCCTCAGAGGTTTTCCAGTGATCATCAGAATAAACCATTAATAACAACAAATGAAGCCACATTTATAATTTATAAATATATTTAAATTTCCCTAGCCTTTTTTTTAAAAAAAGATTTTATTATTTGAGAGAGAGAGTGGGGGAGGAGGGGTGGGAACAGAGGGAGAGAGACAAGCAGACTCTGTGCTGAGCATGGAGCCTGATGTGGGGCTGGATCCCAGGACCCTGAGATCATGACCTGAGCCAAAACCAAGAGTTGGAAGCTTAACCAACTGAGCCAACCCAGGCACCCCAAATGTCTCCAACCTTTTACTATACATCTGGGAGAGATGTGTTTAGTGTATAAAAAAATACTTATGCTCTTAGCACAAAAGTTAAGAAAAAATGTCATTTATCTTTCAGATTTGAAGTAAAAACAGAAAAAAATTATTAAATAATCAGTGAGATATGGAAGCAACTGCATATATTGCAAACAGACCTATAATAATACCTGTGGCGGTTATTAATTTTTTAATGTGAATCAGGGGAAAAAAACATAAAGTGTTTCATCATTGGGTTTTGGCATTTTTTGGTCGGTTATTTTTAAGAAATGATGTTCAGAGTCTTTATTTACATATGGGTTACAGAGATATTTTTAGGACTGCATGTGACTTAAGCAACATTTTGGCTAGAGTTGCAAAAAAGCAAGTATTTTCCTTAAATAGGAGGTGTTTATCCAATGACTCTATGGCAAAATTGAAGCACTTGAGGCTTGGTTTTGGTCTTTGAATCTCATTCTAGTTTTAACATCAACTTGTTGCTGTACTACTTACACGGTTGTTATGAAAATATATCAGAAATATTTGAGCAGATAAAAATAAGATTAAAATTCTTGGATAAAATAGTCCATTTATAATACCAATTCCTAACTGGAAGAAAATGAGCATAGATACTCTTCGTACAAAACATTTAAACCCTGCATTTCATTAAATCGCTCAAGTCTTCCTGGCATGAACTATGTGACGAGGATTTTATAACCATTTTCCCCATTCTTCTCTGACAAAGTGAGATCATTACAAAAAATGTGTTTAAAATAAAAGCATTCCATCAGGGTGGGGGAAAAGATTTACGTAACACTTAAATAAAACCCTTTCTTTAACGCCGAAGACACCATGTTAAAAGAAGGATCCACAAATGAGCAAGTAACAAGTTGTCGTTCAGTGAAAGTTCGCAGCTGAGCTAATTGGCAGACTTTGGCAAAGACGGCTGTTTGAAAGAGCAAGGGCTGCCTTTGGTTTGCGAGGTAGTGACAGAGTTCCTGCAGTAGGTTCTATTCTTCTTGAGAGGAAATTAATTTCCTGTAATCAAATGCCGCGGATTATAGTCTTTGTCTCCTTCCACCTTGGCCACAGAAGCAACAACAAGGTTTTTTATTCAGCAATATTCCATGGGCTTTTGTAAAAATCAGCAGTGACATATGCAGCATAGAAAGGTTTCACCTGATGCATTCTGCTGCTCCAGAGCACAGCATAGAGCTGCTTTGAGCTGAGAGCTGTGACTTTATCAGTGACCATATGTGTAAGGCTTTATTTGGGGAAGGAAAGGAAAGTGACAGCAAGAAACCCCCCATGATGCGGAAGAAATCATGGTGATGTTTGAAAACGGGATTACAAAGCAGCACAGAGCTATGGCTGGTAAATGGCTACCAGTATTTAATAGGAGCTTCTGTAGAAATATTTAAAAACATAGCTAGTAAGTGATGGTGAATAATGGTAAAAGCACAATCTTAGTCTTAAACTGTTCAACTTCTACACAAACACACCCACACACCCTGTTTATAGACACATACCTGTATAGCTGTTATATATACAACGTTGAGATTCTTTAAATTCATTCTGCATAATTTACAAAAAATAATCTTTTGAAAATTGCAGCATTTTTAATTCACTGCCTCTGTGAAGCAATCTTTTTCTGTAAGACAAAGGAGAGGACAGAGATTCAAAGAAAACACAATCCATAGAGAAAAATGACCTGCGGGTGAGGAATAGGATAGATTTTTATCTCTGTACAGTTCCTATTCTTTTAAAAAATTTTTTCCAAAAAAATAGTTTATTGTGTAGAGAAAAAGAGCTTCTCCCCACCCCCCGCCCTCATTCACAAATTAAATCCCAGGACTTTTTCTCTGTGTCTGTCATCAATTTCAGTGCCTGACTATGCCCTGGAGAAGACATTAATGAACCCTGTAATCCATTTCTTGTATCCATGGAAGAGCTTTATTTATACTTTGGAAAGACTGAAGGAGAATTTTGCCAGTTGAAGAAAGTAGGCTAGCCAGTCCTTTATTCATTATTATCCATTAAGTACTGAATTTTTGACTCATACCCGATTTAGAGAGTCTGTAAAACCGAGAAAAAGTATTTTCCTACTTCACCCTCCCAAACTTAGTTTTGGTGGTCACTCAACCACGGCTAATGAATAAGTGGTACATATATACTTATAGGAGTAAATAAACCCCCAGCAGACAAGGAGTTAGTTTTGTTACGTTTTGTTAAAACAAAAAAGTTTGTAAATCTATGACTAAAATCACACTTTTACAAGCAAGCATGAGAAGTCTATTCAAGATGCCTGGATTATCCTATTGTTCAATACTATAGTCATTACTGTACGAGGCAGTATGATTTCTAAAGTAATGCTAAGCTTAGCTATCATGGTTCAGAGTCTAGCGTTAGCCCTCAGTGTTCTATATCAACATCAACTTGATTGCTAAATTCATACCCTCTGATATTATAAGGTAGTGTCATTATGATTTTATTTACCTTGTTGGGTTTATGATTTCTCACCTAACACATCAATGTGGCCCTTAAGAGCTACCTGAAGCTTATTTGGGGCTGCACTTAGAAAATCTTGTTAACAAAACTGATCTGTGATAAAGAAAAGATGGCAACAAATCTCTCCCCAAGTGCTTTGATTCATAGTCCCTAGTTTTTAGTGACCACGAGGCATAGGGATCGCTACATTTAGCAGCAGTGTACGTCTCCTAAAGCAGTAGGTGTTATTCCATTAGGCATGGAAATAGATGGTGAATGTTAATACAGCTCTCGGGCATTCAGTGAACTCAGGAATCACGCTCTGTTTTTCTCACCCTCTTTCCTACAGCCAACCCCACCCGAGCAGGCGGGAGAGAGCCATACCCGGGCTCAGCGGAAGTGATTCGGGAGTCCAGCAGCACCACGGGCATGGTGGTGGGGATAGTCGCCGCCGCCGCCCTGTGCATCCTCATCCTCCTCTATGCCATGTACAAGTACAGAAACCGGGATGAAGGCTCATACCACGTGGACGAGAGTCGAAACTACATCAGTAACTCAGCACAGTCCAATGGGGCTGTCGTAAAGGAGAAACAACCCAGCAGTGCGAAAAGCGCCAACAAAAATAAGAAAAACAAGGATAAAGAGTATTACGTCTGATCCCAAGATCTTAAAAAGACCCTTATATAGAAATAGTCTTCATTTTATCTGAGACATAATATAAACTTATTTACTTTCCTTTTTACGAAGCACATACAAAAGAAGACAGGGAATGCAATCAGGAAGGAAAGACTGTTTTTAAAAAATAAAAGCAAGTATCTCATGCTCTTGTTTCTCCAAAAAAGAAAGAGAAAAAAACAAAACAAAACGGGGGCCAATAAATTCCCTAACATCCACAGTGTTTTCATTTACTCTGCCTGTCTTTATGTTGCTGGAACATTCCTAAAAGACAGTGATGACCGCACGCATTCATAAAGCAAAGGAGTATTACAACATCAAGGCACAACACAANAAAAAAAAAACAAAAAAAAAACAAAAAACCCCCCAAAAAAAAAAAAAAAAAAAAAAAGAAGCTACCTATGATCCTGGATTTAGCCAAAGTGCTAGCGCTTTCCTGAGAAGTCAGTTAGTCCGATTGCCAGAGAAGACTGTGTCATTTTGAATGACCCAACCTGCAAACCTTTGGGTTTGCCACCTGGTGCAACTGGAGCGGTGGTTGGAACTTGCATTTGAAACAAAGTGCTGGCTTTATTGAAGACTTGTGTAGGAACACATTCAAAAAGCCCCTTTCTGGTTGTGAGGGAAAAAAAAAAAAAAGTATGGAGGCCTTATTTTCAACAATGTGAAATATAAGGCACATTTTCACACTAAAATTTCAAAACAAAACAAAACAAAAAAAACAAAACCAAGAGGGCATAGATGCAATCATTGGGAAATTTTCATGCACGCTTAATATGTTATTACATATGTTTATATAAAATCCATCTCTGTGTGCTTTCTGGACTGTGATAAGTGACGTTTTATAGCCTGTTGTATAGAAAATGCAAAATATATCTCTGCTCTTCAGCCATTTTTGGTAAATTCAATGTTATAAGTGTTGCTAAGTATAGGGAGTTTTATGACATCAGAGCAACAATTATTTCAGGGTTGTTTTTTTTTTTGCCACCATTATAAATTGCCACAATTACTTTTTTTAAAAAAAAATTACAATGTAGTGTTTATTCTAAGGAAGATATGTATGAATGTATATAAAAAGACTCAGCTACTTTTTTTTCTAACATGTACAGCCTTCATTCTGTTGCAATTAAGTTTTAGTATTTGTATGAAAGGTGTGAATTAGAAGGTAAAATATATACATATGTATCTTATAATCTTCTTTTCTCTCCCCAGTACTCACATTTTCCACATTCTTCCATCATTTACAATCACACACACACACACACACACACACAAACACACAAACACCAACCCAGAGGAATCCATCAGATAATGATGGAAAACCCGAGCATATATATAACAGCAAATGTTTACTGACAAATTGAAAAGCAGGAAGGAAGGAAGATAGTTGTGCCAAGGTATTGATGACAAATGGGGTGATTTGCTTCATTGAGATCATGCTCCCAAGAAACCCTGAGAATATTTTAGGCCCTAATGAAATGGAACCTTTTCTTATCAAATAGAATATCACTGGTATATTGCTGCATGAATATGAACCATTATGTGGAGGAGGTTACAGAAGCAAAATTGGTTAATCTATACCTTAACCCTGGCTGCTGCAATTAAAAACTTTGTTTCCAATAAAATTTTATATATATATACATATAAATATATATATATATTTATATGTATATATATAATGCCTCTGAACCTGATGTGCATGATATTGGAAAGTAAACATTTTCTCAACTAAGAAAGTATTTTCAGTAATTTTTGATTCTGTATTACTATCCATCTAAAAAAATCATTATTTGTTGATTATTGACCACATTTTAACTTTTCTGGTTTTACGTATATATCATTAAATATAATTTTAGTTTAACACACATTAAGTAATAGAAAAGTAGAGATTATACACTTGTTTTGCATATTGTTTGGACAATGTTCATAGCAATAAATTATTAATATGAGCAGGCAATGCAAAGGAAATGCATTATTAGATTGGAAAGTGATGCCTCAGTAAAAATTGGTCGCATTACTTTAACATCTCCTTAAAGAATGATATTAGATTTCATAAAAGAGAATACCTTTACAATTAGCTTTAATCAGCAAAGGCAAAAAATGCAAAACATCTTTTGTGATACTTCAGATGATGAAAAAAGCCAAGAAGTGGCCTGGATTTCAGACATACAGCACCTTAGAAATATGTATAGTTCATAGCAAATCACCACTATCTATGGTTGCGAAGTAATTGTGGCGTGTGAAAAGTCCTAAAGGCTTTTCATGACCCAGAAAGTAGAGGTTTAAAACTAAAATTTAGTATCCATAACTTGTGTTTCAGATTTTCTTTTTCTTTTTTAATTTGCTAGCTTGAAGAATTCATGTCTTTTTTTTTTTTCCTCTCATTCAGTCTTACTCAGGGAAAGCCAGTGAAATAAGAAGGTAAATATGAAACCACTGATTTACATCTTGAGGTTTTAAAAAGAAATGGTTGCTTTTCCATATGATCTACTGAACTCGAACTAGTTTCCATCTGGAAAGATTCTAAAATACGATAGAAAATAAATAATGGTATTTTTAAGCAGTATATCTATGAAGCATGTTGTTTGGGATTGATTTCATTGTTTCTTTCCAGCATAAATTTTAAAATTTCATGCAATGATATAATCTAACATTGTCAGTAAAAATACTTCTAAAGTTATTGGCCTTCACAAAATCTAGCAATTTTTTTTCTTTTTTTCTTCTTTCTTTCTTTTTGAATGGAGAAAGAAAAGAGAGGAACATGAGTTAGAAAAAAAAAAAGACATGAATAAGATCCCAAGTATCTTCATAGCAAATGTATCAGGGTTCCATGAATAGTTTGCAGTTAACAGGACTTCACACTACCTGGCATAAATTTGATTACATCTCTAGACTGTAACTTTTCTGATTGAGTATGCTTCTTTTTTATCCATGTAATGTGTTGCCTTTTTAAAAAACAAAAACAAACAAAAAAAAATATTACAATAATGTGTGAGGTGGTCAATCCCCAAGACATCAAAGAAAGGCCACATGACCCTACCCTTCTAGTGCTTTGTGTGATTGGGTATCTAAGGGTTTTGTTTTGTTTCTTCTGTTGCAAGGCCAATTTATCCATTATTGGAAATGCTAAGCAAGTGGAATTTACTGTTTTGTTAATAAAATATTTCTTAATACAACTGCGGATTTATTGATTTTAAAAAAAATATATGCGGCACCATTTTGGGACAAAGTGGCCCAGTAAGGAAGGCTGAGTTTGAAAGGAAAACCTGCCCTTTAGACAAGCAGGGGACGAATACTGCCTCTCTTTTTCTGGGTTTTAATATTCATTAAGCACATCTACATTCACAGACTTAAACATACCGCCGCGAAATGTACCTTTGTTTACATCTGTTCATCTTGCTCTCCAGGAAACTGCAAACTCATAAGAAGTAGTGAAAAACAACACAAAGATGCTGATTTCATACATATCATTTTCCCTATAAAAAGCAGTATAATTCAAGAAAATCTGTGATTAAATCCCAATACTATCATTTACTAGCTACAAGTTACCTAATTTCTTTCACTTTTCTCATTGGTAAATAAAGGGTAATAATACTAGGCCTCATAGGGTAGTAAGGATAATAAGAACTAATGTGCCTTGCACAACTAAGTGCAAAGAAAAGGTGGCTGTGTACTATTATTTTCCATAACAATAATGAATTCAAGAAAACATGTCAAAAATGTTTGCTCAGGTTGTGTTATTTGAAAAATAAAAATGCAAAAGATAAGTGTGTAAAGGAATATACTTTTTCATCTCTCAACAATTTTTTTTTTCTGCAAAAGCAAAGTCACTGTGGAAATGAGATGACCCATCAGTTACTTTCTGTAAGTTTCAGTCTCATAGTTGGCAACTGATTTAAAACTGGACTTTGAGAATAATCTGATAGAAAAGCATGAGTTCGGTCTTTTTCTACTTTTTTCACAGTTAAAGGTTTGAGCATGAGTACTTAATCTATTTTATACCTACCTTGTTCTAGACACGTGTTATTTCTTTCTTATTAACTCATAACCTTTAAATATAATGGGGAAAAAATCTATCTCTTCTTAATGTCTAAGTTAAAGGCTATGTAATGTAGCTTACCTTAAAATGTATGAAATTTTAAAGATGTGAAATAAATAATATCAAATTTACCAATAGTAAACAGATAAGGATTCTTGACCAGTGGGACATAGATCCTTGGAGCCCAGGGGTTAGTAATCTCTAACAATATTTATTAATAAAATTTGACAGATATATTCAGAAAAGTATTTTCCTGGGAAGAGAGTCTAATTAGGCTCATCAAATCTTCAAAGGACTTCAAAATTCCCTAAAATGTTAAGAACCAAACCAGCAAAACAAATATTGGATATAAACAAAACTTTGTTATAAAAATAATACTGAAGATAAATGGTTCAGTGAGGATTAAGATAGCATCAAGGAGATATCACATACTTTTACAATGTACATAGTATCCTTTTTTATAACCTTTTAGCTACCTGACTTTTATATAGGTTAATGTTGCTTTGTTTTTACAAGTTTAACCTTCAAATATTTATTGAGTACTAGTATATGTAAATCACTCTGTTCATCTCATAGATCCACTATTTTGAACAACGTGATATTCATTTGAAGACAAACTTCTCCGAAGATTGGAATACTTGATTAAGTATTTTGAAGATACGTTGTACACATCTACTACACAGCAAGGAAGGCTCTATCCACCAAAAGCACCCATCCTGTGGAGGTCATCAATATTCCAAGGTGGTAAATGGACTACAAAAACAAAACAAACAAACAAACAAAACACAACACCTAATTGACCTCCAAATTAAATTCGCTGAAAAGGAGGAAATAGTTCTTCATGAGGCTTATACAAGATGCTCTGACCACTTCTTGATAGTTCCTCTTTTGTCAAGGAGCCTGAGTGATTCTAGACCAACTATGATAAGTGTATCTCGTGCTTGTGTAACAGTCATTGAGCGCTGTTCCCCCAAACAAGACAGCAATTCTGGGTGAGGAACACGGCTATCCAAATGGTAGTGTCCAATGTGTCTTACCTGAAACAGTTCTATGAAAGAAATGGCGATGGTTTATAAGGTGCCACTGATCAACCCTGCTTAAGAGTGCAAAATAACTCCCTGAAAAAACATAGAATATGGAGCCACAGCATTGATCCTTCAGTAAAAATAGCAATAAATTAAAGAAGTCTTAAATAAATTAATAGTTTAGTGGCTCAGGTGGTTAAACATCCAACTCTTGATTTCAGCTCTTGGGTCCTGAGATCAAGCCCCCCATTGGGCTCCCTGCTGGGTATAGAGTCTACCTGAGATTCTGTCTCCCTCTGTTCCTCCCCACAACTCACGCTGTCTCTCTCAAAATAAATAAATGAAATTTAAAAAAAAAATAAATAAGTGGGATGAGACAACTTGTAGTTTGTGAGAGTTTTAAAATATAATGCATTTAAATGCTTTTCATAGTTAGAATTTGATACCTTACTAGAAGATAAAAAAGAAAATAAAGTTTGCCTCCTTAACAGTGCAACTGGTAATGTTCTGGGTAGCTACTAAGAGAGTAGAATTCACATAAAATGATATGTTCAAAATTAAGACTATTTTAAAGGTTTGAGTTAATAGTTCTAACATAGTTGGCACTTTTACGGTATCCCAGACAAAGCACTCTCTAGCCATGACTAAAGGAGTGGTTGTTCCTTTTGCTAGGTAGTCTATTGCATTGTAGCGTAGTTGTGATTTCTCATCTCTAGATTCCTGTGGCTCCCACTTGTTAGTTCTAATTTTCTTTGTGCAAAATGGAATGTATTCCGTCTTCCATGTGACAGCCTTTCCAATATTATCACTTCCTTCCACCCTTGCCTAGATTTTCTCTTCTCCGTCCTTAACATTCTGGTTTTCCTTGGTTAGTACTCAGATTATCTCGATGTCAAGATTCTCAAAATCTTATTACTCATCTTAAACCTCTCTTCTTCTCAAAATGTGATATACAAGTGACCACAGTACTTATAAGACCAAATTACAATGGTTGTATCAATTTCCCTGATTTGAACTTTATTCTCTATAGTAATGACATTTAAGGTTGCATTATTTTTTTAAAAAAGCTTATAATACTTTCTTGGATTACATTGAATTTATGACCAATTAAAATCATCAGACTTTTTCCAAGACAGGTCTCCTTTAACTTATACCTAAGAAATTTATTATCTGAATTTAAATGTAGGACTTTATAACAATCCATGAGAAATTCATTGCCCTGAGTGTGAATACTGGCCAGTTGAGATAAATTTATATCTTGGTTCTCTCACAATGTCCTTTCACACAAAATCATTGGCAAATTTTAAATACATTTAGTGAAAATATGTTCCCTAGGAAAGATATTAGGCATGCCTCAAGAGACCTCCCACTAAACAAATGGATTTTGCCCCCCAAGGGTCATTTGGTAATGTCTGGATATGGTTTTGGTTGTCATGGCGGGGATGGGGAATGCTACTGGCATCCACTGGCTGCAGACCAGGGATGTTGATAAACAACTTACAATGCACAGGAAAGCCTCCCCCAAACAGGCAATTATCCTGTACAGAATGTTAGTATTTCCAAGGTGGATAGTCATAATTCATCTCACCTGGCTAGAATAATACATATCAACTTGCCAATTGTCTTAAATGGAGATTCACTCAATTTCATCTTGTTTAGGAGAAGATCATGAGAAAATAAGTTGCCTTGCAGTCAAGATACAGATAATTTTCTCCTAATGTGTCAGTGAATCTATTGAGAAAGGGAATTAGTTTAATTTGTAATGCTGTTTATTAATTATTACCACTTTTTGAGGAAAAACGGCCACAAAGCATCTATTTTTAAAAACAATTCTAATTCTGATTTAAGCTCATCCCTATAGAATTTGAAACATTCTTTGAGTATTACTTTTATTTTTATTTTTTATTTTTATTTTTTTAAAGAGTTTTTTTATTTATTTGACAGAGAGACAGCCAGCGAGAGAGGGAACACAAGCAGGGGAGTGGGAGAGGAAGAAGCAGGCTCATAGCAGAGGAGTCTGATGTGGGGATCAATCCCAGAACGCCGGGATCACGCCTTAAACCAAAGGCAAACGCTTAACGACTGCGCCACCCAGGCGCCCCTGAGTATTACTTTTAAAATCAGGGCAAGTGGTGCCTCCTCTATTCTTCTACTGCCACTTCTTATTTTCTAAAAAATGTCAAATAACCAGTATAATTTCATGATCACATTAAAGTTCTCTGGACTATATGTGGCCTTGACAAGAACAGATAGACTTTTAAAGAAGGTATCTATAAATCATTTACTCTTCACTTACCTTGAGCATCAATTCTCGCTGGAACTCTATTTCTTGGAATCTGATTGCAAGAGGCTTAGGCCTAAGTGTGATTTCTGGCCTGCTTAGTCTATTCGAGAGTCTTCAGTAAGTACTCTGGGATTTTTTATCATTTCCAGAAAGCCACTATCATGGACTTTTCCTTCCATTATCCAATAAGCTTTCTCAGTATCAGAACGTTTTTCAGAGAGGTGATTCCAGGGAGCACTGGAAGAGGAATGGGGAAGGAACTTAAGGATGGAAAGAAACCCAATAAGATTGTATTATTTGGTAGGTTACTACCATGGACAGTAGAGCCTCACTACTACTTGGGAATTCTGGAAGACAGTGTAGAAAGTGCTTCAGATTCGTTCTGCCTGAGGGCTAAGGAAATGGGGATGCTTATCTGTCAATTCCCGTCAGTCTTTTTTTGGGGGATTTCTCAGGGGTAAAAGGGAGTCAATAACTCCAAAGTACTCTATGTGGTGTTGCAACCTGAGTATGCATGGTGGTCCAGAGAAAGCCCTCAAGCAAAGAATTGCAAGTGTTTGCAGCTGGAAGCCCTTGGGTTACTGTGCCCCAGAATGCGGAATGCTAGGGTATGCAGATGGGTCGTCTGCAGATCCATACAGTTTCTTATGCATTTGTGACCTAGTACTTTTACCAAAACGGAGGGCATTCAGTTCTCCGTCTAGTAAAATCAGTTCTGAACTAAGCAGCTCATTCTCCAAAATGATGTGATTTTACTCTCAGACCAGCCTCTATATTTTCCCTGTGACTCTTTGATGGTTTTCTTAGGACAATCATGGCTAGTTTCTGGCCATCCTGCAATCACTTCCTACCATAACTACAATAGTCTCACAACTTCTATCTTTTTCTCAGTGCTAGTGGGATAATGTCTCTCAGTGTCATCATGTCACCTAGAGCAACTTAGATCCAGAACCCAAGTCCTCCTCTCCTCAAACATAATCAAGGACCACTGGGCATGTGGCATTTTCCTCTGTGGATGGGGAAAGGGTCATTCCAGAAATCAGAATCACCTGCTTTCTTTGTCCATCTGTTCTTCACAAATGACCCACTTTATGTCCCTCACCCACTCTGAAATTGTCTCAGAAGCCTGCCCTCTGGCTGGGAGAGGATGAAGGTAGAAGGTATCCCTTCCCTATCTGCAGAAAAAAACACAGGAAATGAACTTCTAAAAGGTTTAAACATTATTTTACTCTATTTTCCCAATGATAAATCTGAATTTCTTGTAGTCAGGAGGTGGGATGGAAGAGGTTGTGCCTTTGCCATCGCTAGCTTGCCTACGTGCCCCACATATGCTCAGGAGCTCACCTGCAGACACTTGCCCTGCGCCTGTGCGCGTTCCCTCGGATGTTGGAAGAGTTCCGCAGAGATGCCCGCTCACTTCTTTATCCTCCTCCTGTTTCCCCTTCAACCAGTGCTTTAACCTGGTTTTTGCTCCTCTCGTGACATGGAAGTCTTCACGGTATCTAGTGTGGGTTTTAAGGCATGGCCATCATGGGCTTTTGTAGAGGAGCATTTCAAGTCCTGAATGTGAAAAAAAGGATTACAGACATCCAAGTGGTCTTATAGTTGGATACAATTTTATTTTCTCTTTTTCTATGTTTCTCTATTGGTCCCTAAGTAAAAAACTAAAGCAGAAACAAGCACACCTGTTGGTTGGGCGACCGACTGTTGGTTTTGTTTCAGTTCATGATCTCATGGGTCATGGGGTGGAGCCTTGTGTTCAGCTCCACGATCAGCGGGGAGTGCATGTGCGCTCTCTCTAAAATGAATAAACAAATCTTCAAAAAACCAAAAACAAAGTCAGACGCTGCACTGCACGAGTTGTTCTCCTGACAACAACCCTCACAAGATACCTTACCTGTTCACTTCATTTTGGACTAAATTATGCCAAAGAGTTCTTGTCTTCTTACTGACCTTGAGTCGTGTTACACACACATCTCCATTACTCTAGAAGAAACTGTATTCTCTTACTCTTCCTGATTCCTCCACCTGTCATTTCTGCCCATAGAAGGCAGGAATAGGGCCGCCATGACTCCCAAGTGTGGTTTTACACTGTGAGCTGTTAGAGAGCTCCAAGCCTAATTACAGTTATCTTTGATATCTTTCCATTTGGGTATCACATATATGCATATACATATATATAAAATACCCTTAGGCACTATTTGTGAATTTGTATTTTTTAAGAGTTTCTATTCTGTTTTCGAAGTTTCCCATTTATCTTTAACCCTGTTTACCTCCACAATCTGGCTACTGAATAACATATACATTTACACTGTATTTTAAGAAATCTTTTCTCCCAAAGCCAATAGCATATTATCTGTCCTGTCCCCAAGGTTTCCTTCCTTTTTTATTATATATTTCACAAAATTTCCTGTTTTTTCCCTCACCTGTTGTTGGTGAGCATTAAGTCCAGAGTACCAATTGATTTTGTTGCCTTTCAACACTTGTACAAATGATCTACTTTTGATAAAATGAAACTTTTCATAGGTAATGTAAGTAGCTGAGATTTTGACATCTTGTTTTATTCCCTATATTGGTAAAATCTTTCTATTATTCTCCACGATATCACATTTTCTTCTCTACACCTTCATCGTCATCAAAATATTCTTATCATACTTCAACATTACTGCTCAAAATATCTTTATTGGATAAAGTTTTACATGGACGGACACTCTGCTCCTAATAGCTTCTGATTTTAAATGACATACTTAATTTAAACTTGTGGATAAGACTTCAAATGAAACTATTTTTTGCGAAAATTGACACATGAGGTGAAAATGTCCTACATGGCTTAATGGCTAATGGTTCCAAGCATTGTGGGGTGCTGTGTGGTTTACAAAGTACTGTTGCAAATACCATTTCATTCCATTTTCACAATCACCTTCTGTACAGACAAGAAAGATGCTATATAGGTATTACCAAGCACAACAGCAACAGTGGTTGCAGGGATCACAGCATGGCTTACGGAGTATTACTCACACACAAAAATGTTAACTGACTAAATTAACTGGGCAGCTCTTGATTAGCTCTTGGTTAAGGGAAATCCATGATAGGGGCGCCTGGGTGGCTCAGTTGTTAAGCATCTGCCTTCGGCTCAGGGCGTGATCCCGGCGTTCTGGGATCAAGCCCCGCATCGGGCTCCTCTGCTGAGGGCCTGCTTCTTCCTCTCCCACTCCCCCTGCTTGTGTGCCCTCTCTCACTGCCTCTCTCTCTGTCAAATAAATAAATAAAATCTTAAAAAAAAAGGAGAAATCCATGATAATTCAAAAAGATCTTTCTAGCTTTATCATACTACAAATCATTTCTTGGCATGACTGGCAAGTAGCAAAATTTTCCTTTCCTATAAGTGTTGCTAACATAAAGCAGAAGCCCAAATACTCAGTAATAAGTCGGTAACATGCATCGGGGTCTCAGCTAATAAAAGAGAAGTTAAGGAGAAAATGATGAAGCCAAAGATTCTAAATGTATTTCTGCATTTGAATAACGTGTTGGTGATAAAGCTACACCTTATAACTAGCATATTCCAATCAATTATTCTATTCTATCTTTACAATCTTCCTGTGAGAGAGATACAACTGGGATTCATATCTCCATTTTGTAAATGATAACGATGAGAGCCAGAAAGGTTAAGAAACCAAATGTAAAGTGACTTCTAGCAATAAATCAATATCTCCTATATTAGGTCGTCTCTCTCCTGAAACCAGGGAAACTAAATTTAGTATCATAGTTTAGAAGAGCTGGGGAAAAAAAAAAACACAACTTTTCAACTCCTTCATTTGTAGATGAGGAAATTGGAGCTTAAAGTTAAGAAGTGGTTCACATGAAATGACCTGTCTGTTAATAGTTGAGCTAGAACTAAAATCTGGGTCCCCTGACTCCAATCTCCACTTCCCGTCTCCATAGCCAAGAAATATAGACTCTGTAAGCAGAAAACAACATGTACCCATTAGCAATGCCATCATTATTTCCTCCAACTTGATTTTTTTCCAGCTCTCTGATGTAAATCTTTGAGCTGACCTTGCTATTTATCAGATAAAATTCCTGCTTGGAGGTTTGGTGGCAAAAGGGCAATGTGTGACATGGAGTGGTTAGTCAACAGAATTATTTGAGTGAGTGACTCAATTAAAACAATTGGGTTGGCACTGGCATTTCTAACATTTACATATTACTTCCACAATGTAGTTGAGTAACAATTCAAAAATCAATGGGGAAGATGATGTTGATGGTGTTTCCTGGTCTGTTATCAAAATTATGAACCTCACCTTCTACTCCCTTTACCTTATAGGTCTAGAGAAAGAGCAGCACTTTCCTCAATAACCTTGAACTCACACCACCTGCTTCTTCAACGCTTTCATTTACTGACTTCTTTACCTTCCATCTTGAACACCTGGCCTAGAACAACCCTTTGGGCTCTCTCACCATCTGTGTGAATTACAGTATTTCTGTTAGTGACCCTCTCATTAGTTTGACTCTAGAATTCCTCATCCTCTCCAGTCCCAAAAACCTCCATTAAGTTCAGTCTCCATTAATGAGGAATGATTTATACATATCAGCAATTTTTTTCCCTAAAGAGAACTGCATTTTTCAAATGCAAAATTCTGCAATCCTTCTAAATGACTATTCATCCTAAATCTTCTTCTTTTCTGTTTCTCACTCTAATTAATAATAATTGCCTAATTTGTAATATCTTGGCCTGCCTTTCTATCCTATTGTATCATTACATTAATCTCTCTTCACATACACTTGTCCTTTTGCTGACACAAGCACCCAAATGGTAGTCAATTGCTTTCGTAAAGCCTTTTTGAGAATGCTCGTATTTCTTGCCCACTCTTACAGGCTGGTATGGTAGAAAGCCCATTGTTATAGTTCTGTGGCAAGTTAATAATTTCTCTGTTGTTGTTTTGGTTTGTTTTTTAAGATCTATTTTAAAGAGAGAGAGAGAAAGATCATGAGCAGGGGGAGGTGCAGAGAGAGGAAGAGAAGCAGCCTCCCTGCTGAATGTGGAGTCCTACACAGGGCTTGATCCCACAACCCTGAGATCATGACCTGAGCTGAAATCAAGAGTCAGACACCTGACCAACTGAATCACCCATGTTCAGGAAATTGGAGCTTAAAGTTAAGATGTGACCATTCCTCTGGGTTTTTTTTTTCCTTTAACTCTTCATCCATAACTCTTAATATTTTACCATTCCCCAAAGCTACATACAAACCCAACTGGCTGCTAGACTATCTATTCCTCAGCTATCTCAATCACAGCATATCCCAAACTGATTTCATTATTTCTTGTTTAAAACTATATGTCAATAGGGGCACCTGGGTGGCTCAGATGATTAAGTGTCTGCCTTGGGCTCAGGTCATGATCTCTGGGTCCTGGGATGGAACCCTGCATTGGGCTCCTGGCTCAGTGGGGAGTCTGCTTTTCCCCCTGCTCATGCTCTCTCTCTCTCTCTCTCTGTATCTCTCTGCCTCAAATGAAAAATTAAAATCTTTAAAAAAAAAAAAAAAGGGCACTTGGGTGGCTCAGTCAGTTGGGTGTCTGCCTTTGGCTCAGGTCATGATGCCAGGGTCCTGGGATAGAGTCCCCTGTGGGGCTCCCTGCTCAGCAGGGAGTCTGCTTCTTCCTCTCCCTCTGCCCCTCCCTCCCACTCATCACTTTCTTTCTCTCTCTCAGGTATAAATAAAATCTTTTTTAAAAATCTATTTTTAAAAATTAAAAAACAAAAGTAAAGTTTAAAAAAACCCTACACATTAATAACATTATCAACCTTCCATACAATTAGAATGAAAGTAATACAAACATATTTTAAATAATGCCTGGCTTCTTGTGGAATTTTTTTAAATCTCTCTTTTCCTTGTCTATACTTTTGAATAAGTTGAATTCTTTATGTGTGCAATATCCCTGGTTAGTTAGTTCAGAATATTTTTTTGACTGGACTTTTGTAACCACCATCTGTTTTTTTTTTTTTTTTTTTTTTTTTTTTTTTTTTTTTTTTTTTTTTTTTTTTCACGCCCTGAGCCGAAGGCAGACGCTTTAACCGCTGTGCCACCCAGGCGCCCCTGTTCTTTCTGATCTACACTTATCATCTTTGTGATCCAATCTTTACAAAACACACTCTTATTTACACCAGTCTCCTTTTCTAAGAGGTCATATGCCTCTATTCCATCTTTAAAATAATGTCCATACTCTACATTGGCGCTTGCCACCTTTACTCCTGTCAGCCTGAGCCAATTTCCCTTGTATTTGCACGTCTCTGTCATTTGGCCTATTTTGAACCTTAGCCTAAAAAGTGCCAGGTTCTTTACAATAGGACTCATTCTCTTCTATCAAGGCCCACTTCGTAATATTTTGTAAAGCTTTTTCCTGTCAACCCAGTTAGAATCAATTATGCCTGTATTCACAGACATATTGCCTATGTATCTGTTCATTTTTCCTTCATTCCACCTTGGTCTGTAGTTGAGTGTTTATAGATTTTCTCAATTGTATGTAAGTTCAAGTATCAGTTCCCTCCACAAAACTTTATAAATGCAGAAGTTGGAATCATTTTCTTTTCCTGTGTATTTGCACAATGCACTGTTCACATCCCTTAGATTGCATTTTGAGCAATTTATATATACATAGTAATTAGTCATAATACGGTTATTTATAAATTATTCTGTATCCCCATTTATGGAAGGCAAGAAACTTTTTTTGTTCAAAGATTCGAATATTTGGAAAACATCTGTGATGACCTAATGCCCTGAGCTAGGTATTCAACATAGAATTTTGAGCTCACAAAAAGTTTACATGTCACTGGGGAAACAAACAATAATCAAAGAAACATGCCCGTGAATCATACATTATAATTATTATTTTACAAAGAAATATGATCACATGATAAATTGAGGTTACCCTGAACTAAGATCAGTTAGCTGACCAGCTCAGTTAACTCATGAAGATGGAGTTAACCAGGTGAAGCATAGGAAGAGGGCTGGAAGTTAAGTCTCCGTATTCAGAGAAGCCTAGGACACCAGGGATCGAATGAAAATCAGTGAGCCTGGACCACAGAGGTAAGGGTGCCAGGGTGGGGGACAGGGAACAGTTTGCAAAAAGAGGCTGGAATATTAAGTAAGGACTGGATAATTTTGTCTGCAGGTGACAGGAAATACAACTGAGACTCTCTTACTAAGGAAGTGGCTCACATAAATGGAAACTCAAAGAGATGGTAGACATTAGGGTTGATTTAGTCATGCTCACAAGAATCCACTTCTTTCTTAAGCTCTGCGGACCTCAGAAGTTCATAGATCATAAGTGAGCATCTTGCAAAGGAGCAGCAGCCATGACGGTCTGAGCAATGCCGGGAGAAGGCAGTGTCATCACAGCAAAGACAAGAAAGCAGAAGAGGAGGAATAGTGTACTGGGTTGGTTGTTAAAAGTAAGAAAAAAAAATCCCTCCTTGGTGATTGACAGATGCTGGGAATTGTTGATTTTGTTTCAGCAAACTTAGAAGAGGATAAACTAAATGCTCAAGAAAGAAAAGAAAAACTCAAATATTAAAATGTGGGTCTAATTACTTAACACAAGGATTCTCAACCCCAGCGTTTCAATAAAATCACCTGGCGAACCTTAACAACTACTAATGCTTGGGCCTTTCCCTGGGGGCCTGGATGGGGCCAAGGCCTGTTAATCTTCTAATCAGTTAATTTATGAATTCATTAATTAATATATACATTTATTAATTTATAAAAGCTCTCCAGGTATTTCTAATGGACACCAGGGATTCAGATAAATCACATGAAGACACCTGTCAGAATCTGTTTCCATGGAGTAATCCATCCACGTTCCCTTAGACTATAAACATAGAATTCCTCTGGTTTATCCTGATAACAATCAGAGAAACTCAGTTGCATGTTATGTATACACCACAAGCATCTTAAAATAGTATTAGTCAAAGCATAATGTGTATACCTAATAGTTTCAGTTACAAGCAAGAATTGGTTGAGAGCGCTGAATTTTTACTTTTCCTGTTCCATAGCCCCGGTTATGGTTAACGTGACTGGATGTCCTTCCTCCTCTTTCAGACAGGTCTTCCCCATGTATTCCATACACATTCATCTCACCACCCCAACTACAATGTGAGTTTCCTGAAGGAATGGTGAGGTTTTACTCTTGTCTTCTATTTAAGCACCAAAACCTAGGTACAGATCAAAACTCAGAAGAAATTTGACAGATATGTGACTGATTGATTTACTGATACACTCATGAGTCTATTTCAACTTCTTTTGCTGGGACTCATCAAGGAGGAAAGAAGCAGCCTTCCTGGCCAAGTTCAAAAATAATATCACTCATTGCCAAAGGTGAATTCTCATGTTCTATTCTCTTAGAGACTTGATAATAGGTTTATTTTGACTTCTCACCTCCTCCCCATTCCTGAAATACAATAATACCACAACAGTAACAGAAGCAATAGCGAAAGCTTATCGTCTTTATTCAGCTTTGGCTTAAGCCAGAACAGATGGTACAACTTTTTTAAAACCAGGCAATATTTGAGAAGCAATAAGTGGAGCTGTGCTGCTGAAGTTGCTTTCTGCTCATACGAGCTAATGTGCGCCGGATAGTTAACGAATTCACAGAGTAAGAATGTTGGAATGGGCATTTGTAGTCTCTCAACTGTGTGTGTGCACGGGGGAGGGGCGGTAAAAATTGAGGACACTTTAGAAATGGTTCAAGGACGTACCAGTGCATTTAGAAGAAATAAAAAGCCATCAAACCACCTTTGCCCATGAAAAACAAACAGACAAACAAAAACCCACTTTTTGTCCCCCTGGGGGAGAAGGAATGACTATAGTGAAAAGAAAAAATGGAGAGAGAGACAGATCCTCCTGAATTATGTAGTCTCATAAACTCACCACAAAGAACTACATTTCTGGCATTTTGTCATGAGAAATGAGACTTTACAGAGGGATAGCTGTGGCTGACTTCCCAATCACTATATTTTGCTTTTTCTTTATTCTGTTTTATGTTTCTCTAACTCCAGCCATAATTAGTGCAATGTAAAAACGCTTGTCTCATAACCTGAAAACCTCTGGAAATCTGCTGATTGTGCACCTTCCATTTTGAGCTGAGCCAAAAACCTTTCTGAGTTTCGTGGGGAATTTTTTTTTTGCTCTTTGCCACTCAAATCATTTATTTATTTATTTGATCTGATCCTTTTGATTTATTAAAAATGTTGCCACTGGCCTTAGGGTTTCTTGGCGGGGATACAAAATGTTGAAGCAATAATTAAATTACATCTGGCACAAGGATGGGGCAAGAATCAGATAAAAAAGAAAATCTTCTCTCTTAGAAAAGGACTGCAAAGAGAGAAAATTTCAATCTTGTATTTGGGGTCAATAGTGGGAGCCACGTCCACCTTCTTTCATGAACCTCACTAGATCCTGCTATGGTGTAAGCCTGGTAAAGTGGAAATGTGTTTCAGTAGCATCTGATGAACCAAAAGCACCAGTAGAAACATTAAGAAATGAGGCTTCGGTTACCTGTGTCCAGGTGAGAGTGTCAGAACCCCACCTGTGATGGCGAGTGAAGGAATGAAGTAAAGGTAACCCCAGACAGTGCTTTCATGAATCAGTCTCTCCTCCCACACCCCCCTTGCCATTAGCCTGGCTGGTTGTTTTTTCCCCCGGCTACCACGTTTAGGAAAAGGAAACGTATCTGGTGGTTCTTCCATTAAAGGTTTATTTCCACAGTCTGACTCGGGAGGAAATGTATTCCCTTCGCCTTTTCATCTCCTTAGGTTTCCTTCCTCTCTCCATTTACCAATTTCTCTTTTGCCCATTTTATCTCAGTCCCTCACCTCAGGATACCCTAAGTGGCTGAAGGATGGGGTGGGACTTCCATTTCGTTTTCACTACGTGCTTCAAGCCTTGACTGACGCATTGTTAAAGGGGAAAAAAAGTTGAAACAGAGTTGTCGGTGGATACGGCTAGTAATACATTCGTTCATTCATTTAACAAATATTTATTAAGAACTTATTATGTGCCAGCCTCTTTTTAGGCACTGGGCATAAGGAGGTGAGTATGACAGATGCATTTCCCCTCATCATGGAACTTTCAATCTAGAAAGCCATAGACCTGGCAAATGATACTTGGTTCTTCCCAGATTCTTTTGACTCACAAATACGAATGGGTCAAAGATTACAATGCAGTCAAGAAATTAAGCCAAACTGTGCTAGGAAGAATGCGGGCAGGCTTTGAGCTGTGTTTCCTGCTGAAACCCTGCAGGGAGGTAGCTAGGGGTTCTATTTCCTCCCCTCCCACTCTCCTCTTCCATGAAGAAGGTGGTGTTACCCTTCGGAAACCTTTTCCTTTTAATCTGTTCTTTCCTTTTCTTTTATAGAGAGAAATGCAGGGCATTATCTACTTTCAGCCAAAGGGAAAAATCCTTTTCTCCATGGGGTTTCCTGATTGACTTGTTGAGTGCTGAGAATTTGTCCTTGGTTCGATATTTCTCCTTTCAGTGATTGAGGGAAATCTCTGATGACAATACTACGCTCCTGGGGGTAACACCTTAAATCAACACAGAACGCTGTCATCCTGTGCTAGCTGTGATCAACTTGAGTGATTTTGAAGACGAGGGGAAAACGGAAGCCTCAAAACAACTTACCTCTTTATGTGCTTAGTGATTCTTAAGTAATCACAGCTCTGACCTCACACTCCGATGATCGTGCTTGCCCTGCCCTTCTGCTGGCAGTGCCAACGGGCAGGGAGCCAAGCTATCAGCCGCACTGCTGAGATAGTCATGCAGTGTGGGCGCAGCAATGTTTTGAGCTAACCAAGCAACAGCAGATACAGAGTCTTTTCAGAAGGCTGATGTCAGCAGTCAGGGCTCATGCACAGCTCTACAGAATATCAGAGTAATGGTAGCATCCAGTCCCCCCTTCTCTGTGCTTGGCAACGACACTTTCTTGTGCGCAGATAGGCAGGCCACTGTGAGAAGGGTGCTCCCACGTCAAGCAAAGAGAATAGCACATCACCGTACAAACGCTGGCTTGGTGTGTTTATTTTATTTGCAGGCTGCATACATGAAAACAAGACAAGACTAGAGTGCTCTCTAAGGTGGCCCCTAGTGTGCAGCAGGATGGAGGAAATCAACATGGAATTGAAAACGCCCCACTCTAAATGTGGCTGGAAGATTTGGCAAATAATACTCCTTGGTAAGGTAGATCAGAGGGTTCAACCCTTTCTTAAAACAGTGGACATACATAAGTTCCCAGCTCCAGATATCTTTCATGGTGGCATTACAAATCGCAAGTATATTGATGTTCTCGTAGACTTTATGTTAGTTGTTGCTGGCTGGACATCATTTTATTTGCATTGCTGCACAATGAATTTCTTTTAATTAATTAATTAATTTGTTTTATTTATTTATTTGACTGAGAGAGAGAGAAAAAGAGAGAGAGCACAAGCAGGTGGAGCAGCAGGCAGAAGGAGAGGGAGAAGCAGGTTCCCTGCTGAGCAGAGAGCCCAATGTGGGCTCAGGGTTGGATACCAGGACCTAGGGTCATGACCTGAGCCATAGACAGACGCTTAACTGACTGAGCCACCCAGGCACGCCATACACAATGAATTTCTTAATAATTTTGTCCTACACTTAGATTTTTCCTAATTTTCTCACCATTCCGATTGTACTACAATTAATCATTTCAGACATTTTTTTATTGAACTATTTCATTAAAATAAATGTATTAGAAATGCTCAATCAAAAAGGTATGAAAATCATGTTTTGTCATTCTATTTCAAGGAAGTTTAAACAGTCTATAATGTCACACACTGTAACTCTTGCAACAAACACTCACAATGACCTTGCCATCACTGAGCACTCAGTATATGAAACTTGCAATGCTGCATCGCATACCTTCCTCCATAACGCGTTTTGGAGTTGCTAGTGTGAGTGAACTTTTCTACCGTGCAATTTTTCTCAGACCAGGACACGCTGTTTGAATTGCTGCTATTGTTTTCTCAATGAGGTCTAGTATTGCACATCTTTTAAATATATAAGATACTTAGACATGCTCACTTAAGATATTATATTAGATTTAATTTGAAATATGACTACTGAAAGCATATATAGCTAATTGACTGACAGTTATGTGCCACTGTGGTTCTGTAATTTACAAAGAGGATTTAACAGAAGGCATTTCCTCAAAGACATTGAGATTGACCTAAAACAAAGAAATAATAGAGGAGGTCCAGAAATAAACCTAAGAATCATTTTTTTAAGGATTTTATTTATTTTAGAGAGAGAGAAAGAGAGAGAGAGCATGTGCAAACAGGGGGGAGGGGTAGAGGAAGAGGGAAAGGGAGAGAATCCCAAGCAGCATGGAGCCCTACTTGGGGCTCAATCCCATGACCCTGAGATCATGAGCTGAGTCAGCTGCTCAACCGACTGAGCCATCCAGGTGCCCAAAAACCTAAGAATCATTGAGCCAGGCTTTATAAGAAGCTAATTTCTTAATGACTGTGACCATTGTTGGGCATAATGCTTGTGAAAACTATGTCTTACTGTCGTAATAGGCATCCAGGACACATTCTTTGAGTTAAACTGAACTTCAACCAGGGTTATTAAGTAAAACTAAGTGCAATGCTAAATGAATGACTAGGGGTTTTGAGACCTTAGTCAATTCTGTCAATTAGTTGAAAAATGGGAATTTTAATATTTGTTATATATATAGAGAGAGAGAATGAAAATAAATATATCTTTATGAAAAGAAATATTTATAAGGCCGATATATGTATTGCACATAACATATGTAGAGAGAGAGATGTGAAGGAGCTCATTCTCTTTCATTGGATTATCAAGAGAAGACAGTTACTTCGGGGCTCTGTCTTTTTTCCTTGACATTCAGGAAAACACTCCTTTTCTCTGTGATGTCACCAAAGTGTGTAAAGTGATTTGGATTCCTCAGAAATTTCAAAGACTTTCTGGGTTTCTTACATTAATGGAAATAAAAAGTTCATACTTAAAAATCATGCCCATTCCCAATCATCCAGCAGATGTAACATGCTTCTGTATTTCAGCCAGTTCCTAAACATGTTCAGAAATCTATGTTGTAACAGAAACAATCAGAAATACCATTTAGGAACTAGGAATCTTGTGTTCTTGTCTCAAATTCTGTGCTAATTTTTAGGGAAGTAGATGACTTCATCTCTTTAAGTCTAAGCTTCTTTATCAATCAAATGGGGGAAGTGTACTTGTCTTTTTAACTTACTAGAGCCTTTAATGATTTAGAAGATAGCATTACATAAGACAAGACAGGGATATATATATATATAAAGATTTTATTTATTTATTTGAGAGAAAGAGGGTAAGCAGGCAGAGGGGGAGGGAGAAGCAGACTCCCTGCTGAGCAGGGACCCTGATGTGGGGCTCCATCCCAGGACCCTGAGATCATGACCTGAGCAGAAGGCAGCTGCTTAACCGACTGAGCCACCCAGGGACATATATTTTAATGTATAGAATGATGGTCAAATTTATGTTAAAGCTGTTTTATCAAGAAGTCTCTGGGGGCACCTGGGTGGCTCAGTTGGTGAAGCATCGACTCAGGTCATGATCTCAGGGTTGTGAGTTCGAGCCCCATGTCAGCCTCTGCGGTGGGTGTGGAGCCTGCTTAATATTCTCTCCCTTACCCTCTGACCCTCCCCCCACCCCAAAAAAGAAAGAAGTTTCTGCGTTGCCAGTTCCTTACATATCGGATAATGGGGGAGGAATTTTAGCCAATTTCCACTTATTAATTCCTCATTTTCAAATTATTCTGCTTGTACATGCCCACTGCCCTGAAAGCTACTGAAGGAAATTTAAATGAATTAAGATTCTATGTCGGAAAAACCCAGTAGTCTTCCTCCTGTTTGTCTTCCTTACTACTCATGCAGAATGTATTTCACAACTGACAGTTTTGGTCACTTCTGGTATGAGTTTTCCCCCACACCAACCAGTCCTGTGAGACACCAACCAGGTGACCTACTTTTAACACTATTCTTAACTCTAATGGGAGATAGCATCAGATCCCACAGGTGAAGGGCTCAGTCCCCTGAGATTGTCCCCCAACTTCAGATGCCCATCGCAGGTAGCAGGTCCCTAGTTTATCCACGACTTCTGTCCAATTTGGCTAGAAGTCAGACGTTCCCATGGTATCCTTCCCCTTAGAATCAATTCTTTGCTGGAGGGGCTCACAGAACTCAAACACAGTTGCTTCTGTTTACCAGTTTATGAAAGTATAAGATAAAGGATACAGTTGAACAGCCAGATAAAGAGATACAAAGGGTAAGGTCTGGGAGGGTCCAGGGCACTGAAGCTCCTGTCCTGTGGAATAAGGGGTGGGGCAGCGGGAGGAGGGGATGTCACTCTCCCAGAATGGGAATGTGTTCACTGACCTGCCAAACCACATATTACTGGGATTTTTATGCAGGCTTTATCATATAAGCATGACAGATCAGTAACCCCACTTCCATCCCTTCTTGCTTTGCATGAGAATGGCGGGCGGGGCTAAAAATTCCAAGCTGCTGCTGCTGNTCTTCTTTTTTTTTTTTTAAGATTTTATTTATTTATTTGACAGAGATAGAGACAGCCAGCGAGAGAGGGAACACAAGCAGAGGGAGTGGGAGAGGAAGAAGGAGGCTCCCAGTAGAGGAGGGAGCCTGATACGGGGCTCGATTCCAGAACCCTGGGATCAGGCCCTGAGCCAAAGGCAGAGACGCTTAACAACTGAGCCCCCAGGTGCCCCTAAAAATTCCAAGCTTCTAATCATGGTATGGCCTTTTGGGTGACCTGTGCTCATCTAAGAGCCCACTCAGAGTTACCTCATAGAACAAAAGACATTAAGCACCCAGGAAATTACAAGGGTTTCAGGAGCTCTGTGCCAGGAACTGGAGGCAGACATCAACATGTATCTATGTATTTTCTTGATCTAAGATTCTGTCTACAAAGATCTTCCAATCTAGTTCAGGAGATGACACCTAAACACAGGAAAAAGTAAATAAAAATATTAGGATGGGTATTTATAATAAACAACTGAAACTGAATATTGAGGACAATTGCTTAAATTAATCCTAAGCATTAAAAAAGGGTAATAAAAACAACAAATTGAAAGTTTTTGTTTTACCTTCCACCACTCAACATATGCAAAGTAAAAATATGTTTCTCTGATTAAAATTGTCAAGGCTTTTTTAGAATTGCACAGAAATAAAGCTATGGAAAATAAAGCCATGCATTAGCCACTAAAATTTAGCAGGGTAAATAAAACTTTATTGTTCATTTTTTTCCTAATTAAACTTTATAGATTTCTTAGATGTTAATCAGCACACAAAGCATCTGGAATTTTTACTTCCTAAAGCAATAGCAAACTGATTTTTAAATTATCCAATAGATCTTAGTAGAGAAAAAGTGGACTGGAAATTGTTTCTTAATTATAAAGGTTTCATGGGGAGGGGAAAAAAAAGTAAACCTGATCCAAATTACAGTGACATAAAACTGGGAATCAACGTAGAATTTTTCTTCTCTAATTTGTTCTTGCTTTTACTCAATGAGGAGATGGTTGGCCCTTCAGATAATGATTACTTCATCATCATCAGGGAAATATTGAATATACTATTGTTAGTGCTCACTGATTTGGGAGATTTCCTCCTCATTCATTAATTCTCTGAATGGGGTGTGTAATGGAGAAGGAGGTAGACAAAAAAGTAAATGGAGATGACAAATTATGAACACTTTTGTGGTAAGCATTTGTTTGAGCAAATATTTCAGTTTGCAGTCTTCTAACTCGCTCTTAGCTATGTCTTTCATCCTTCCTCCAATCCTTGGGAATTACGTATTCCATCTTCCTTGGGCTAGTATGTAGAAATATGAACAAACATTTCTTCTTTCACATCTCTCTCTCTCTCTCTTTCCTCCTCTCTGTCGATAAAGGTAGTAATAAAAGGGTAGTAGGATACATGAGTGTTCTAATTCTAAGTGGTCCATAGATATTTAATATTTATGTGCTAAAGGGAGAGTTTTCCTGGACCTTGCCCAAATGGTCTATCTTAGTGAAAAGTCATTATCAACAACTGCAGTGTACAAGATGGAAAGCTGGAAACTTATAGTCATTCAAGATAGCGGATACTTTCTTACAATCACAAGGTTGAAAAGATGTCTGTTGCACCCCAATATATCTCTAGTGCCCAACGCTTCCATTGTACCCCCTGCATGATTGCTTTTATTTGCTGTCTCATTATTTCTGGATTGATTTCGATAAAAGTCTCCCAAGAAGTGGTCTTATTTAGCATCATATGCCCACACTTTATACCATCTTTCCTTGGTGATTTTTCTAAAGTGAACATCTCATTATGTCTTATCCCTGCTTACAAATCATTTGTTTCCAGCAACATGTCATATTAGAAACCCTAAAAACCCATCTGGTTAATAACAAAAACAAAACAAAATATTGACTGAAGTGCTCAAAAACCTTTTAAATGCATAGATGAAAGAAAGTAATAAAAAGTCCCACAAAACCAAATCAATGAGAAAGCATAACTCCAGATATATAAGCGAGCATAGAAGCAGGCCGTGGGGGCCATCTTCTAATCCCTGGTGACGGAGGGATTGGGACAATCTTCGGAGTGTCAGATTAAAGTGCTGAACGGACAATAGGAGACCCAGCTGAGGGCCTGAGCGAAGTGAGACAGATGTCAGATCAGAAAATCCCCCATGAAGACATAACCTTCCCTCAACAAGAAAACAGGAGGAAATGAAAATCAGAGGAAAAGCAAGCAGTGAAACTCTGACGCATAATGACTTCAGATTCTCAAATTTAAAATAATGTGAGACATTCAAGTCTTTAATCCGTTTTGGGTGTGGTTAAAGATAATGGCCCAGTTTCATTCTTTTGCATGTGGCTGTCCAGTTTCCCCAACACCATTTATTGAAGAGACCATCCTTTCCCCACTGTATATTCTTGGCTCCTTTGTTGTTAAATTAGTTGACCACATATGCGTTGGTTTGTTTCTCAGATCTTTATTCTGTTCTATTGATCTATGTGTCTGTTTTTATTCCAATACCGTACTATTTTGATCACTGTATCTTTGTGATACAGTTTGAAATTAGGAAGCTTCATTCTTTTGCAACATAGCCTTGGCTATTCAGGGTCTTTTGTGGTTCTATACAAATTTTAGGGTTGCTTGTTCTAGTTCTGTGAAAAATGCCATGGTAATTTTGGTAGGGATTGCATTACTCTGTGTATTGCTTTGGGCAGTATGAACATTTTAACAATACTAATTCTCCCAATCCCTGAGCATGGTATATCTTTCCATTTATGCATGTCTTCTTCAATTTCTCTCATTAATATCTTTCAGTTTTCCATGTTCAGGTCTTTCATCTCCTCACTTTAATTTATTCTTAGGTAGTTTATTCTTTTTAATGCTATTTTAAAAGGGTTTGTTTTCTTAGTTTCTCTTTCTGATAGTTTGTTATTGTTGTATAGAAACACAACTTCTTTTGTGTGTTGGTTCTATATTCTTCAACTTTCTGAATTTAAAAAATTTGTTCTAACAGTTTTCTGGTGGAGTATCTGGAGTTTTGTCTCTAAAATAGCATGTCATCAGCAAATAGAGACAGTTTTACTTCTTTGTTTTTGATTTGGATGCCTTTTATTTCTTTTCATTGCCTAATCCCACTGGCTAGGGCTTTCAGACCTATGATGAATAAAAGTGGCAAGAGCGGACATCCTTGTCTTGTTCCTGATCTCAGAGGAAAAGCTTTCAGTTTTATAACTTATAAGTGTAGATACACATATAGGTTGCTTATATATAAGTATATAATAATACATATGTGATTTAAGATGTTGGATAAGGGTTGAAGGCTAATATGCAATGACATAAACTTTCCTGTATAAAACAATGGGAAATAGGCTCCTTGATACACTTTCTGCCCAGAACAATTACTTTTCAGGAATAGACTTCTGATCTTGAATTGAGAGATGCTGCAGTATGTATGACATATCTTGTCATGTAATTTTGATAGTCTTTTCTGCCTTCTCACAACTTTGAGTACACGCTCCTTCTCTAGATTTATGAACCCTTTATGTTCTGCCAGGGGCTCTTCACGGCAGCTTCCCCGCTCTCTACTCCTGCCTCAACACCGCTGACCCTGCTGTGCTCTTTCAGGCCTCCACGCATTTGCTCATGGCGGTCTCTCTGTCTAGAATACTTCTGTCTTGAGAAACTCAGCTCAAACGTGATTTCTGCATGAAAACTGCTCTGGCTTCCTCAGCTTCTATGTGCCCACAATATCCTTCAAGTCCTCTATCATACAACATAATCAGGTATTCAAATTGGCTGTTTACTTCTCTATTCCCTTTGCTAGTCTATCGACTTCTTGACCAAAAGGATTGTCTTTCATGAGGCTACGACACTTAGTTGATTTTAAATAAATGCTCACTAATAAATGAATACATTGATCCATAAAGGTAAAAGAATATATATCACACTGGGTTAAGGTTTTTTCTAAAAAAAGATTTTTTTTATTTATTTGAGAGAGAGAGAGAATGCAGAAGGAGAGGGAGAAGCAGGCTCCCCGCTGAGGCTGGAGCCCAACACAAGGCTCAATCCCAGGACCTCGGGGATCAGGACCTGAGCTGCAGGCAGATGCTTAACCAGCTGGGCCACCCAGGAGCGCCTGGGTTAAAGTTTTAAGGAAGGGATTCAAGGAGAACATGAAACTCAAAGATAGAAGTGATAAGAAAGTAGCATATTCAATTTCTGTCCTTTCGTGTATGCTCTGATGACTGCACAAAAAAAGGTTTGGGAGACATACGTGAGATTTTTCTTGATACTCTGTATATATATCAGACCTAGCAACAAGGTTTTTTAGAATGAAATACCTCCCTTTCCTGTTCTACTCCCACCTAAGGATAGCTAACTCTTAATGCACTAGCTAAAGATGAACTCTTTCTTATACAACTATAGTTAATTCATTAAACAAATAAATCCTTGTCCTATGTGCTTTGAGGCTATTTTCCTGAAGATGCTAATGAATGAAGATCCTAAATGAACTTTTTGCAATGACAAAGACATCTGATCTGTACTATCCATTATAGTATAGTAGTCACTAAATGCACAGGGTTACTGCACATTTGAAATGTGTCTCGTGCTGCTGAGGAGCTGAATTTTTTTCCCCATTTAAATATAATTAATTTATATTTAAGTAGCCGCTTGTAGCTAGTGTTTACTATATTGGGCAGCACAGTTCTGAAATATTTGTGAGAAACCTAAAATTGCAGCCATGACCTCACTAAGCAATCCGCCTCCCTTTCTGATGTTTTCTCCAGGACAGCTGGATGGGCAAATAGATGCAAACTCCATAGTGCTTAACTTCTAATTTGCTAGAAAATCTCCAATGTCAGTCTTTAATAGGAATTAAGTGCAAGCCAGGCCATGAAGATACACTCATTCTTGACTGTTACACATGAATGGCCAACAAAATCTCTGTATAATCAATCTATCAAGAAAAGTTATAATTAGAATCTTATTTATTTGCTTCTTGTGAAACGCTGGGTCCCTTTTACCATATTAACACAATCAGTACTAAAAGGCAATGGGAAATTGGCTTTGGCATGCACATCATTCTTTTTGTACCCGTGAGATTTTCAACATAAGTCAAAGTAGCATTCTGGATTAGTGTTAAGGATGTTTCTTGTGATCAGACTGGTCTAAATAATACATGAGCCTACATGTACATACACATTTCATGCCAGCTTCTACTGAGAGAGCATTCCTACTACCCTTGGTAATTCCTTCCAGCCCTCCAGAGGTCCACTTAGACAGGTTGTTAAGCTTGCTCAGAAGGACTCTTACCTAATGTAAAGAGGAGTCTCTCCAAGCATTGGATGCATGGTTTCATCTTTCGCAAACGGGGTTATAATGAAAATAGCTAGGAAACCGTCTATCAGTTTGCATTTTAATAAGCACTCTGATGATTCTGGTGCAGGTGTCCCTTTACCGTGTTTGAGAGAAGAGGAATTGGACTGTAGAACTCATCAGAGGACCAGAGAACAGACCACAGGCACAGGGCATGGTAATGTACGTTAATGAGACAGTAAGGCCTGAAGAGCCGACAGAGGGAGGGTCCATGATGGCGACGCGGGAAAACCGTGAGCTCACTTTCTCCAGACACACCAAACCCGAAGAAGAACAGAGGGCTGACTGAACAGTTTCTGCACAACATGGGCTAGACGGACCGTAGAGAAAACAGCAGGAGAGATGCAGACAAGGTAATGCCAGGAACCCCCACCGCGTCACAGAACTGGAGGGAGGGGTGTTCCTGAGTAGCTAAGAGTAGATTCGTCTGCCCCCGGGGCACGGGGGAAAAAAAGCTGTAGTTTAAAAGCTAGACTACAAAGGAACCACCCCCGCCAAACCGTGGGGTGCCTGCTGGAACTCTCGCTGGGGCTGAAAGGGCTTGTGAGCATCATGGTTTGTTTCCTCTCCACAGTTGATAGCACAGAGAGGGGCAGGGCTGTGGGCGCCATAGCTGGCCTCTTGCCTCAGGGAGACCTGGCACCCCAGCNGGGGGGGGGGGGGGGGGGGGGGGGAAGCTGCGGTGTAAAAGAACAATTAGAATATAAAAGGTGTTCAACTTCACAAATCATCAGAGAAATGCAAATCAAATACTTTTGAGATATCACCTCACACCAGTCAGAATGGCTAATACCAAAAGCTCAAGAGACAACATGTTGGTGAGGATGCGGGGAAAAAGGAACCCTCATGCACTGCTGGTGGGAATATAAATTGGTGCAGCCACTGTGGAAAGCAGTATGGAGTTTCCTCAAACAATTAAAAACAGAACTACCATACAATCCAATAATTCCACTACTAGATATTTACTCAAAGAAAACAAAAACATGAATTTGAAAAGATCTGTGCACCCCATGTTTACTGTAGCACTATTTAGCCAAATTATGGAAGCGACCCGTGTGTCCATTGATAGATGAGCGGATAAAGAAAATGCGTATGTATACACAATGGAATATTAACGAACCATAAAACAGAATGAAATCTTGCCATTTGTGACACCATGCATGGAACTGGAGGGTATTAATGCTAAGTGAAAGAAGTCAGGCAGAGGAAGATTAATACCATATGATTTTACTTATATGTGGAATCTTTTAAAACTGAATGAATAAACAACAAAACAGAAATAGAACCATAAATACAGAAAACGAAGTGGTGATTGCTGGGGTGGAGGGTGGGCAAAGTGGGGAAGGGGAGTGGGAGGTAGAGGCTCCCCGTTATGGACTAAATAAGTCATGGGAATGAAAGGCACGACCCAGGGGATCTAACCAATGGTTCTGTAATAGTGTGTGGTGACAGATGGGAGCTACACTTGTGAGGAGCTCAGCCTATTGGATAGAGTTGTGGAATCGCTGTGTTGTATACCTGAAACTAATGTCACATTTTGTGTCAGCCGTACATTAATGAAACAAAGAGAGAGATAGACCATTTCACACAGTTTATCCAAAGAACATATGTCTAGAGAGATGCCCTGTGCATATTTAAGAGTCAGAGAGGGTGATAGTAAGATACATTCTAGAAGAAGAAGGCATTCAGAAATAGGAAACCCTTCCGGAAACTCAAGTAGGCCTTAGAATCACAGCAGCTGTGGCAAATGAGTAACCGTTGGAGAGCCGCGAGCCCTTTTCCAGCAGCAAGATGTTCCAATCACCTGGTGGTTCACAAAAGGTAACCTCCATATTCTGCTTCTTTTGTCTTCTTAATAAGGCGGAGGGGGAAGCAAGCAGTGACCTGAAACAAAATCCCTCGCTGCCCTGTAGTTGGAAGCATGTGCCTTGTTTTAAAAGCTCTGTGCTCTGCGATGAGGTAAGCAGCTCAGAATATAAAGTGATTTTCAGCCGTCTTTGTTCTTTTGATATGGTAAGGCCTTACTGGGTATGGATTTCTTGGTGGCACAGTTTGAGGAACATTGCTGGGAATCTGTCCAAGTGTAGCCATTTTGAAAGTACCTTGCTTTCCAGTAGTGTAGCCAGTAATAGTAGTGACTCTTACAAAGATTACTTCACACGTTTAAGCGTAAAGATAAAGAGCCATTCTGCCATGTTCTGCTCTCAAGGAAAGGCTTGCTGTGGCTCTGCCCATGTTGATGTTGCTGAAATGGTCCATGGTAGCTGCCTAAATGGGAGCATAATTTTATTTCCTAGAATACTAAAAGGATGCTTTGATTTGGTTTGAAAAGGCCAGAGTCTGACAGATACACTAAAAATATTACATATTTAACTCCTAGAAGTACACGTTATGTTTCAGTAAATGGGATCCTGTTTCTCCAGCTGGAGTCCCTAGGGTCACATTATTCTCCCTTCCCCTTGCCTCTCTCCTCCCTTGCTTTTTAGAAAACAGTCATCAAAAGGAAAGGAGAGTTGCATATATTTTTACTCTGACACTCTTCAAAATAGTTCATATATCCCCACTTTATAGAGCAGCAAACCAAGGTTTAAAGAAGTTAATTTACTTGCTCACAATGAGGCAGTTAGCATACGGCAGAAATTCAGACCCAGGTATGCGAAACTTCAAATGACTTGCTTTGTTCGGCCTTCATCTATATTCGCTTACTCCAAAATTGAACTCATCCTAACCTTTTTCTGAAGTATCTTTGCTAGAAAACAAAATTTCTACTTTCTTGTGCTTACCTAGACTCTTATAGTAGCCCCTTTTCTGATCTTTCTGCTGTCGGTGCCCTTCCACTACAATTTAACCTGCCAGTTGCTGTCTCCTTTCCTTCTAGTGCTATGGCACTAATCTGCCGTTTCCCATCCATATGCAAGCTGTCATTCATGATTCCCACCAGCAGGGTGTGGGAATGCCCATTTCTCCCTAACATCATCAACGCAGCGTTGAAATTCTGCAAATTTTGAGAAATAGGGAAACTATACAACTGTAATGAACTCATCAGATGCTTTATGAACAATTATTTCTTTAACATTTATCATATTTAAGGCCCTGTTGAGGAGATAGCGATATACTCGTTTTTATTGCGGGGGTCCTTGAATTAAAGAAGGAGCTAGCAGTTGGTCCTGAAAAAAAAAAAATGGTAGTAAAATCTGTACTCCGAAATGGTGCTTCTGAAATCTGATTTTTTAAATACAGATATTCAGACTTAATAAAAATCTAGAAGATAAGCACTAGCACAGCAGAAAGGCACCTTAAATAGAACAGACTAATGCCAAGTTCAAGCTAAATATACCTTAAGCCAGAGTCACGTATTTAGATCCGCCATACTTTATTTTTTGTTCTAGTTTTTAGTACATGAACTCTAATTTTGATTTTGAGGTCACAGCACAGCCAACACATTTTCTTCTGCAGTTTTGACAGGGCATATTCAAATAGATATTGCAGGAGGCTCCCTCAGAATCCCATGTACTGGCATGGCTACACTCTGAAAGAGTTGTCTGCAGCTGCTGTGAAACCTTCAGATTGATTTTCATGCAGGATGATCCTTTAGAGAGTAAGAGAAAAATTCCCAAAGTAGTGAGGTAAAGCAGTTGTTGAGGGGGAAATACTGCCAGGCCCACTCTGCAGCTACACGTGCCAGCTACAAATCTTTCCCTGATTTGTTTTTCCTCTCTTGATGGGCTGAAACCTACTCAGGCTAGTTGGAAATTCTCCAGTGCACCTTTTAAAATAATTTTTAAAAACTATATTCAACAAACCGAAAGTTCTTTTCTCATTATTCCGGGTAAGCAGCAAAAGAAAGAATTCAATGTTGGTGATATATTATATCAAGGATACATTTTTTACTTCAGCAAATTTTAGAAATGGTTAGTAAAGAACTGTCATTTCTACTTCTAGTAGGTTGTCTGTATAATTCAAGGAACTTATAAACTTCAACTAAGTCATCAAGCCTGCCTTTTAACCTCACTTAAGGTTTAACCACTTCTTAGATTACTCTTATTCTTACTGGACGGTCTCATTCATTCTCATGGTTTTAATGATCATAAGTATTCCAAAGACTTAAATAAGTATATCCAAACTACACTTGTCAGACCTCTGTGTATCTAACTACCTATTAAGTATCTTGGTTTGAACATCTTTTTGATACCTTATCCCAGTAGGTACAGAACTAGATACTATTTCTCTTAACCTGTCCCCTTCCTCCATATTCACACGCAAAGTTCTGCTCTGTTCTGTGATCTCTATATCTGTGCATGCTAACACCGATCACTTTCCCAAGTCAGAAGTCAGACCTACCTCCTCTCTCTTTCCCTCATTTTTTTATCCAATCAGTCGTCAAGTCCTGTTGATTCTTTCACCTAAATAAATTCGAGGACCTGTCCACTTTGTCTATCCCAGTGCAGCTGTGCTCAACCAAGAGCATTCTCATCTCCCCACTGGATTACTAAAACCACAAATCTCACTTGTCCCCGCTAGTCCAGTCCCCAAACTGAAACAAGAGTGATCTTTTAAAAATGTGCTCGCGTTCCTAGCATGTTGCTCACTCAAAGATGAAAGGCTTGCTCTGTCTTGCCATTACTCCAAAGGACAAAACTTTTTACCCCGTGTTATCAGCTGTTTCATATTCCAGTACCTGTTAATCTTTCATCCTTCACCATTTGCCTCTGATTTTCTTCACCCTTGACAGACTCACATTCCAAAATACCACTCCTATTTTTTAACCTTCAGGCTGTTCCAATTACCTGGAACATTCCTGTTTTTCCTTCATGTCTTAGTTCTTGGATGTCCTATGTCTTGGGTGTCAGTGGCATCAAGAAGCAGATGCACTGGGAATGTTAGCTATCAGCTCATGTATGCCTCTTGTCTTCCTGGGACCTGCTTGCTCCAGATCTCACATATACCTTCACAAAATAAGAAACTGCTATGGGGCATACCTGACTAGATGCTGGTGTATCAGATAACATGTAGGGCACAACTGGCAGCTAATTAGTAAACTCGTGGTATGTAGTAGTCAGACGATCATCCTTTACCAGGATTTACTGGTATCACAGGGACTGTTAATGAGAAGTAGAAATGTTACTGGCTTGGCTCCAAAACTCTAAAACTGCCTGCATGGTGAGTTTTCTGAGTTTTCTATACATTTCATACAGCACCTTGATCTTCCATAGACCCTTTTTATTATTTTTTTTAAAGATTTTATTTATTTATTTTGAGAAAGAGAGAGAGTGAGCAAGGTGCGGGGTGGAGGGAGAAGGAGAGAAAATCTCAGGCAGACTACACACTGAGCATGAAACCCTCCTTGGGGCTCGATCCCACAGCCCTCAGATCATGACCTGAGCTGAAATCAAGAGTTGGATGCTTAACGAACTGAGCCACCCAGGCGCCCCTCCACAGATCCTTTGAGTGTTATGGACCAAGTGGCAGAGCTCCTGACTCTAGAGCCTGAACAATTCTGTGAGCTGTTTCCTTCTCTGGGTTCTCACTTCATGATGGCAATCTTAAGTTATCTGGTAAATTGTTTAGACTGGCACCTTCCAAATGTGGTATATATTGCCTCCAATATTTTAAATTCTATGAAGCAAATAAAATTAGTGCAGTTATGGAAAATAACATGGATACTGTAGTTTAGATAGTGTGGTCAGGGGCGGTGTCTAAGGACTTCACCTTTAGGCTAAGATAGGAGGGTGAAAACGGACTCTCCAAGTGAGCAGACAGGAGAAGTGCATCCACAAAGAGAACAGATGGGAGGGAAAGAGTGACTGAAGCAGGGAGAACAAAAAGCATGTGGCCTCCCATGAGTTTGGAGGTAAGCCAGGGGTTTGATTATTTAGGGCATTCTGACCATAGAGATGGATCTGAATTTTATTCTTAGGTCCTAGAGGCAATCACAGTTGATTTAGTTTGGGAATGAAGGAAATAATGAATCTGGACCCTGGTGGAAGAGAAGGCTTTCCAGAAGGTGGAGATGGACAGGGCGAGGTACTCTCAGTTGAGGAAAAGAATAAGAAAGGCAAAAGCCTGGGGTGCCTGGGTGGCTCATTCAGTTAAGCGTCTGCCTTCAGCTCAGGTCCTGATCGCAGGATTCTGGGATCGAGTCCCACGTTGGGCTCCCTGCTCAGCGGAGAGTCTGCTCCTCCCTCTCCCTCTGTTTCCTGCTTGTTTTCTCCCCCACCTCTCAAATTAGTCAATAAAATCTTAAAAAAAAAAAAAAAAGAAATAAAGAAAAAGTAAAGAAAGGCAAAGGCCTGAGGGATTTAAACATAGTTCATTCATAAAAAGCAGAAAAAGGCTTTCCACCAGCGGCCAAAGGCTTAAGCAAGTTAAACCATTTTTTCAGGATCTGATTTATTGCCCTGCAGATCTTTGCCGATATTTCATTATTTGCTTCAGCTGGGAGAATGAGTCTATTCCCCAACCTGCCTCTTCATTGTTCTCCATGAATATGATGCTCGAGGGGAAGCATTGGAAGTACCTTTGTGGGCATCTTGGGTGATTGCTATCTCCAATTTTTCTGTGACTTCTGTCACTTTGTGTCTCCTAGCCAAACCCATCTGATTGATCCCACCTGAGCTTTATATTTGTATGTAAATTTAAATATATTTTATACCAAAGGTAAAAAGAGTTACCCCCTGATTTGGTAAGGGACTGTACTCTGTTAAAATGAAACAGTAAACAATGAAGAGAAAGACAGTGGAGCCTAGGAACAAGGTATCCAACTCACGATGTTGGTGAACAGAAATCCCAGAATAACAATTATGTATCAAGCCGAGGGAGGATGGGTCCATAACAGAGTAGCTAGACTCTGTGAGAGGGCTCCAGGAATGAAAGCAGTTGACAGATTATCTGATGTATTCAGTGTTTGGTGAAAATATTTCTTGTTCGACAGATGTATTAGCGACTTAAGAAAAAATGTTAAACACACAGAAAATTATGCAACAAGTGAATATGTTACTTTTAAAGCATTTTTTCCTTTTGTATTAAGTCACAATTTATAAGCAGTAAAATTCAATCTTTGTATGCAGATCTGTGTGCGTTGAAAATGCATTCAGTTGTGTAGCTACCACCAGAAGATCTAGAATAGTTCTGTCATCCCCCCAAGTTCTCTTTCTGTCCTGATAGTTAATCCCTCTGCCACTCCCAGCTCCTGGCAACCACTGACTTCATTGTCCCCAGTCTGGCCTTTTCTCCAATATTATATAAATGGAATTACACAGTATGTAGCTTTCAAGTCTGGCTTTTTAAACTTAATGCATTGTGATTCATCCATGTTGTTAAGTATATAAGTAATTTATTCCTTTTCTTCTCTTTGGTGTCTTCTCATTTCTGAGTATTCTTCCATTTTTTGGATTTATCACAGTATGATTATCCATTCACCAGAGAGGGATATTGGATTTCCCCCCCCATTTTTGGAGATTACAAATGAAATTCACTATACTTTTAATCCTTAAAAAAAGCAAAAAGAAAATTATGAGAAACCACACATAATCATGGTAAATTACTTGGTGGATGGTATACGCATAGTTTAGATGTTGCATGTTCTATCACTCAACGGAAGGTTGTCATTTCTTTGAAAAGAATGGGGCATAAGGAAAGAAGAAGTTATTCAAGAGAATTATCAACTTCTACTGGCAGTCAATAGATGGTGTCTATAGTTGATAAAAGAAGGAATAAGAGCATTGATATTTATAAGCATGGAGAAAAATACCAGAAAATTCATCCTAATGATTTGAAAATTGCTTCCTCGGGAGAATTTAGAAGGTTGGACTGGAGAATCACAGACTTTTTTTTTTTTTTTTTTTTTTTTTTTTTGTTAATGCTCTTGTGTCCTTGAAAGCTAATTAGTTCCATTAAAATTTTTAACTACATCTATCTGTTAGTGTGATAAAAATAAAATAATAAATGACACTTGAGTTTTTCTCATTTTCTTATTTCAGTATGCTTCAGGTAGCTCCCCATATGATCACATTCCCACACTTGCTTTCTGCTCCCTGAACCTGTCCTCCTTCTCCTATTCTTTAGAAGCTGTCTTTCCCTTTGATGAAAGAGCCATTCCTTGCCTGTTCCTCAAAATTATCACATTATCTTTACCACTATGATGATGATCACCCCTTCAGGAGTTTTCTTAAATCTATATGACAAAAAGATATTGATAGAAACCTAATCACTTGATCACATCCATTTGAGAAGGGACACAGTAAATATCTTACTCACCAGCAAATTGCTCAGACACAAATTTATAGTCTCAAATAAAAAGCACAGACCCCGTAATCCACCTACCACCACAAAGTATAGTAATTCCCAGATCAAATTAAGTGAGTTAGGGAATTACCTATGGGATCAAAGTTTCCCTCTTCTGGAATAGAAGAAACCAAAATATATTTGTTCCAAATCAGCAGAAACATTAAACAGCCCATCGAAAGGAAGTTTAAGTAGTGACAAATCAGTTGGGACCGTGGGAAATGTGGAACATTGAAAACAAATGAACTCAAACATGGCATTAAAAACAGCAAGAAATTAGATACTCTAGCAAGACCAGAAGCTTCAGAAAGGGAAGGAAAGTAATTTTGCATGACCCTGCTTATTTCCCCAGGGACTAATATGTGGCTATATATTTAAGGATGCTTTCATTAGATTTCACTACTTGTGATTCAATAAATTCAGTATACCCTGGGATTTTCTAGGAGAAAAGAAGTTGATATCATGTAGGTTAAGTGAAACCGTGCAGAAGAAAGACTATGTGTCAAATCTGTTCCTTTTCTTATTTCCCAAGTTTGTTGACATAAAGGATCATATAACACAATAGCACCAGGGTCAAACCACCCTTGTCTATTTATAATGTGATAGAGCACTTACAATTGTATGGGAGTTCCTTAAGTTGCCTGTCAAATGGAATTTCAAGAATTCCTTTATAAAGGATTAATAAAGCCAAGTCCAAGTTATGAGTTTCTGGTTGAAATGTAATTCACATAACTGCCTTCTGGTTAAAAAAAACTGCTGTTAAATATTGCCATGTTAGCCCAAATTCCATCTATCTTTAAGCTGACATGTTTTCCTTAAAGCCTACCCTATTAGAATTCACATATTTGGAAAGATCCACCTTTTTTTTAGAGAGAGAAAATATGTACTTAGAAATGTTAAATCCTTATGCTTATTTTAGGTTTTCAGAACAAAACTACAATCCTAAATAATGTAAAAGGTGGGGAGACATTTTTAAGTAGCATAGTCTTAGAACAATCAATATTTTTCAGTAAATTGCAACTTTCAAAATATCTTACATTCATTATTTCATTAAATATATGTGATAAATAGAACTGTCCCTTCTTAGAGTAGGGGAATTAGTAGAGAATTTTTAAAATTTGGTTTGTTACTTGGAAAAGTTGGGTCCCTGGCTCTTCAGTTCATTGGAGTCCACAGACCCAGGATCAAGTCTTGAGTCCTCCACCCATCCCACTTAGCTTTACTTTGATTTCTAGATTCTTCATTTGTAAAACTGTTTCAATAATTACTAAGGCTCCATGGGATTGTCATGAAAACTAATGAGTACCTTAAACAAGGGCAAGACAGTATATAATTTATTTTTGTATTCCTAGACCCTGAATTACTCCCTAAAACAGTTTGTAATTAATACATTTTTAAAAGAAGTTGATAAAATAAACATTGTAAATTGACAGCTAAATGTTGATCAGATCATCTTTTTTTTTTTTTACCATTAGTGCTTGCTATGAAGTTTTATCCCACATATTGCCTCTCTTTCCTATAATAGTAAATATAGTCTATTTATAGTGGACAGTCCAGTCTAAAATATTTTTTTCTTCAGAACACAAGGATTTGGAACTGGTACTCTTAGTAAACAACATGGTAACTAAAGAGTGATGAGGCTGAAAATAATCTTGAGAAAGCGTACAATCCAGAGATGGGAAATACATGGGATTCATATGTGTACATCCTCAGTCAGGGTCCATAGCTTTGCTGAATGTTGCTTTTATTTATTTTTCTGCGTAGATACATCATATCTGGTTCAGTGGGCTTATTACTCAGGGTTGGGTGACAGAATTGACATAGGGTTAAAAATAGACTGAAATCCTAGGAATGTTGATTTTATTATTATATATTTTAAAATAAATATCTACTACTATAAGCTTGTAAGTGAAATGGTGTTTAAATGTGACTTTGCCCTTATTTTGTCTATTTTTTCAGAATACTCCTTTAAGAAACCAAGTGGTTAAATGATCTTAAGTGAATGAGTAGTGACAATGGGTAAATTCATGTGGAAGAAACAGATCCACATGAAATATTTCTTACTGGAATTAAATGGCAGACAGGTGTAACATGTTAATTAATACCTAGCATTTAAATAACAACAAACAGAAAACAGAACCAGAAACCATGGACATATCTTGAGGTGATCTAGAAAGAAGAAAACAAGATAAACCAGCAAACAACAAAAAACAAACAAAAAAGTTAATAATACAAATTTAGTAGTAAAGAGATAATTTTTGTTTAATATAAAATGTGGGCTAGCTGTATCTCTCTATTTAAATGGTTTCCATCATTTATCCCTAACTTACATCGCTACATCCAACATTATGCCCCACTCCTTACCTATGGCAGATGTTAACCATGCTAAAGGCATATGAACTTGTAGGAATGAAAATACCTCAGATGACTGATGGTGTTAATTTAGTACTTTCTTGAGACAATTCTACTAGAATATTCTTGTGAACCACCTCTTCCTTCTAAACCATAAATGTGAGTTTACATTTTGAGCCAGTTCAATTTGTAGATCTAAATAATTTATCTAATTTTCAATTGAAACACAAATTGAGATACCCCTGTAGGCCAAAGAAACGACGTCAAACTTTTTAGAAATGAATGTCACCAATACATGCAGCAAAATATTCAAGTACAGTTCTTCAAAGTAAATGATAATCCACAAGACTAGGCGATATGGTAATCAATCACTATGGTTGTATTCAATATAATTTATTGTGTAACTCCTATCTTGTTTTATGGAACTAGATGAGCTGTTCATTAGTGCAAAGAAGTCTGAGTATTTTCTCAGGGGAGGTTTTAAGAAGCATATTTTAGAAGATTTGGAGTAAGACTTTAGAGTCAGTTATGGCTATGAATCCAATAAAAAGCTGTAGACTTTTATGTTCTTATTTTTATTTTGTTTCCCCTTGGTGGTATAGAGAGACATCAAGCTGTTGTTCTTTGCTACATTTAAATTTAGGATCCATTTCTCAAAAATGACATGGGACCTGTATACTCCCTCATGCAATGTTCCTATAGGTAATATCAAGGTCATAACGAGTAGAAAGCACACAGCATATGCAAATTGTTATAAGTAGGAAGCCATTCATCCTAAAGAAAAATTGTTGCACTTGAAAGCCCCTGTAATTTATTTGTGTCCGTTTAACTCTGTTAGGGTTCTAGCTCTCAGCCCTTGGGGAGGGTTAGCAAAGAGCTTGGTGGTGACTTTCAGAATCATTCTGGAAAACTGGGCCGGCACCAGGTATAAACAGGTCTGGGTCTCATCTATCATCTGAGAGGTTGTTCATCAAGGAACCTTGTTCAAATAATGACTACTTCCTCCGAGTATGGCCTAAATGTCTGTCTTGAGGCTCATCCACGGTGACTTAAAGTTAAGCCATTCCTAGCAGAAAATTGCCACTGAGTGTGTGGGCAGAGAGTAAGAAGAGCAAAAGCACAAACTGAAGAATGCAGATAAGACTCGCGGTGCCGAAGTCGATTAAGCCTCATTAAGTCTCGGCTTACCAGACACGTGGGTGGCTGTGTTACATTTAAGTTGCCTGTGGAATAAAATAAATAAAATTTACAAAGTTAGAAGCCAAAAGTTTCTAGGCTGAGTTCTGACACTTTGGATTTATTTGTGAGTTCCTCGAAGATACCGTCTTCTCTGTCTCAGACAACACTGACTTTGGGGTTCGGATGGCTCCGTGCCAGTGAAACATTTTTGGACGGCTTTAAACTTGTGCTTAAAAAGCCGTCTTTGTCAGCTGTGTGACCTGGCACCAAAATTGCTTCAGTGAAGCAAGTTCCTGCTCCAGGTCCCCCCACAGCCCCACTGTGGAAGGAAATTCAAATGCAAGCCCGAACACCCTGGTTTTGCTTTTTTCTTTCCTTTTCAACCTCAATTAAATTGTTTTCATGCTAGGGAGCAGTGCATAGGACAAGTTATTTACATGGATTCTAGAAGGCTAGAGGATAGATTGTCATTGTCACATTTTAGGTCTCAGCAGCAAAAGGACTTTTTTTTATTTTTCTTAAATAAAAATCTTGAAAGAAAGAGAAATGTAAAAAGTCTGGCAAGGCAGCAGAGCTTTCAAAAGCAGGCTTGTGAACATGAAGGTTCCCATAGCAACACTTTCTTGTCCAAAGAGTTTCTGATTTCTTTCTAATTTATCTACCATAGCATATTACTATTTATTTTGACCTGTGGCCCCCAAAGTGATACTTATTACGTGCACAATGAAATTAAAATTTTTAAATGCACTGATTTATCAGTGTTATTTTTTATAGCCTATCTTAGAGTATTGCTATTTGCCTATGTTATATATCCAGCAATGTAGTATATAGATCTTATTACATAAAACCTGCATATTAAAGAGCTTTTGGTAAACATACTTTTTGATAGACAAGAAGAGATAATAAAATGAAATGAGTTCTAAATATACTCCCCCATTTCTTTGGCTATTTTAAACTACTCAACTATAGCTTGGAGCATTTGGTTGAAAAATAACAGTTTCTTGCCTTGGCTATATGCCTTTCATTTTGCAGAGGTGAGAACCAAAAGATTTTGCTTCATCAGAAACTTATGAAAACATTTTTTTGCCAGCTTTGCTATGACATCTTTTGCTGATGGCTCTTGGCCCTGTACATAGAGTTTCAGTCCACCAGCAAATACCGAGTACCTGTGAGCAAAGTGCCTCCAGGTGCTACGGAGCGCTCAAAGAAGTATTAGCAGAGGTCTTGACCTCAGCTAGTAACCATCTAGTTGGAGAGATAAGATCCTTGGATGACCATGACTGATAAGAATAGAGAAGTAAAAAATCATGACCATATAAAACAATGGCTCACATTTATTGTTTATGTCACACACTGTTCTAAGAACTTTATATGCACTACTACTACTTACTATTGTTATTACTATCATTCCCATTTTAGAGAACAGGAAATTCACCTTCCAAGGTCACATCAAGTGACAAAGATAGGATTTGAATCTGTCGCGTAAAACCTCTACTCCTATCCCTAAATCTCCTACTGAGTGTTTTAGATCTTCAAAACTGAGTGCTATCGTTCTGAATAAGAGGGGACAGAGAACATTTCATAGGGAAAGAGGGTCCAGGGGAAAGACTTGGAGGGTGACTTGGATGTCCTTACCTGGATACAACAAGAATTTTGAGTGCTGAGAAGAAAGAGGGATATGCAAATAAAGACATGGAAGGAGAACAAAAAAACCCCAGGTAGAAAATCTGAATGCAAATGTAGATGTGGGCAGATGGGGCGGGCCAGGTTTTCTCACTCTAGGCGTGCGCCTGGGTGGCTTGGTTGGTTAAGGGTCTGAGTTTGCCTCAGGTCATAATCCCAGGGTTCAGGGATTGAGCCCTGCCTCGGGGCTCCCTGCCCAGCGGGGAGCCTGCTTCTCCCTCTCCCTCTGCCCCACCCCCCTGCTTGTGCTCTCTGTCACTCTCTTTCTCTCAAATAAATAAAATCTTAAAACAAACAAAAAATAAAGAAGAAAACTGTCAAGCTAAGAAATGATGTCAGGTCTTAGAGAAATGGCTAGTGTAATTTGCTATTAATCAAAAAGAAGAAATTATATTTAAAGCATCCGTTATTTGTTTTTAAAAATAAAACTCTTCTCTTGAGAAGTTTTGGCATTCTTTCAGAAGCTCCTTTGCCTTATCCGAAGGCTACACAGATACATGATTACCACACTCTAGGGCTCTGCAGAGAGGCATAAAAAGCTAAAAGGTGAGTTGTCAACCCTGTAAGTCAGAATGAGAATGTGTTTTAATTCCAGGCTACACTAGTCAGACTGAGCACCTTGGAGGGAAAGAGAGATTACTTTGACAGGTTCAGGAATGTTGCTTCAACTCAGGGAGTTATAGGCCTCAAGGAAAGCCCGGGTGCCTTACACAACAGCCAACACTGTGAACTCAGGCAGGATTCCTGTTCTATCAGGTGAAGTGCTAATACTTACTCCACTTCCCATACCAGTAAGGAAAATGTAAGTAATAGAAAACTCTCCTCACAGTGGCCGAAATGAATAAGGACTCTAGTTTCTTCCTACAGCAAATCCAGAGGTAAGCATTCCAGGGCTGGTGTAACTGCTTCTTACATTTTTCTGCTCTGGCATCCGTAGTTTGAGGATTTTGTCTTCATGATCGCAATATGGTTGCTGTATCCCTAGGCAGAACCTCTGCGTTCCTCACAGAACACAGAGAAGGGCCAAGTGGCAAAAAGTCTCTCTGTTGTGAAAACCTTTTCTGGAAACTCAATCCAGAAGACTTCTGTTTGCATCTAATTAGCCAGAAGTGGGTCACATGGGGGTTTCTAGCTACATGAGAGATCAGGAAAGAGATCTTTTATTTATTTACTTATTTTTACTTTTTTAAGGGATGAGTGGCCACATTACAAAATTAGAGTCCTACTGGTAAGGAAGGAGAAGAGAATGGCTAGTGGGCATCCAGGACGTGTTCATTGTTATTCCATCATTCTAGTTTCTTACTTACAGTTTGGCTGAATTGTTACTTGTTTCTCCTGTTTACCTTTAGTCTGGGAATTAATCTCACTTCAAGATCCTAATGAGGATCTTGGAACACACTGTCTAGAAGAAATTTTCCAGTGGATCCGAGGCTTCATAGAACTAAGGTGTAGGCAGAAACTTGGGTTACACGTGAAAAATGATTCAGTTCACAGGTAACAAAAACACTGAACTAGTCTAATGTTTTTAGCCATGAGCAAGAGGTGAGTGCCACTGACCTAAAAACAAGGATTCCCCAGAGGGTTAAAAATAAAAGGGATGAGTAGAATAGCTACAGACATGAAGCAAAATGGTCAGAAAGAAGAGTTCTTTTCCCTAGGACTCTGGCCTCTGGAAGAATAATAAAAAATAATGGAAATAATATCAGGTATTAAAACACAGAATGTCAATACATGCAAAAGCAGACCTCATGTTTTCTAAAATGAGAATTCTTCTGTTTGTATAGGGATTTGTGAAATTACTTGCCACTGAAATAACACGGAGATGTGAGGACTGCCTTTACTTGTAAAAAACAGCAAGCCATCCTAAGTGTCGATGAAAGGTGCGCTAGTCCTTACTTCAGACCCTTCATGGGAAATGTGTTGTGTCAGACAAGAGATTTTGAATTTTTTTAAATCTTGATTTGAAGGTTCTACAATTGTATTTCTGCTCTCCAGTGTGGATTTGAATTTTAGAACCCTAACTAAGGTTTTCCAGATACTTTTCCATACCTAGAAAAATTTTCTTACAATTCTTTAGAGATCAACTGAGAGCAGAGGTGAAAACCAGTGCCTCCTGGAAATGTGCTTTATTGGTTCTTCTCCACTCTCTGGATATACATGTAATAGAACAGACATCGGAAGAAGGGGAAAGCAAATGATCTTTCCCACTGCATTTGTTTGGTTTCTTATGTTTGATGATTGGTGGAAAATGAGTTCTCTCCCACTCACTCCCATTGGTGAACTTTAAATCAAGAATTTTAATGAGCTACTAGGTAGATAAGTTGGCAAGCGTACTCCTTTCAGAATTCAGAGGGGAAAATGAACCATAAAATGGCTCCATTGATAGCTATAATAGAAATTACAATCCCAGGTACTAAATTACAGGACCCAGCTGACAAACTCTACATTGAATGTGAGGGTTTTATTTCTCTAGCTGTGTAAGGGGCCTTGTCACACATCTTTTCTCTTCTGGGTCCCTTGTCATGGTAGATAGTTCTTATTTAGTACGACTAATAGCTTTTTCCTTTCTTGTACTGATCACAGTCTTCATACAGGTCTAACAATTTAAACTAACACTTTCTAATATCCTATTAGGTATAGAGAAAAACATTATATGTACACATGCATACACTATATATGCACTTTTTGCATATACTGATTAATAATACATTACAATATAAATTTTATAAGCAAAGCTATATACCTATAAAGATAGCTCCATAGCACTTAGGATCTGAGTGGGAGGTAAAGTCATTTCATATTGATGATGGTAAAAATAAAGTGGTGTAGACTCCTGGTAATTAAGGATAATCCCCTAAATTCTTATTCTCCACATTTTCTTATCTCCTAAGCTTATTTTTTTTAAAAATTGAATTTTAAAACCCTTTTTTTCCAATCTCATTTTCATACAGGTTTTGAGGGTGACTGTTTATTAATCACTAAAATTTTCTTCTGTTTAGTATAATGCAGAGAGGGAGAAGGAAAAAAAGATCTGAAATCCTGTAGATTTTTTTTTTTTTTTGAGGGTCTCAGATAACAGATTCAACTCTTTGACCTCAAAGAACTCATAACCAATTCCAGGTACTTCTTTCTTTTTTCCTCCTCTTCTCTTCTCTGGTGTTGGAAGAGAACCACAGACCACTTAGCCAAGATGACATGGACTGAGAATAGAAGGCAGATAAGTCAGGAAGGATATTAAGGGGATAAAGAGTTCATGATCAAACCCCCCATCACATCTTCAAGCGTGGCATTAAATACAAGCCACACTTGGTTTTATTCCAAGTTGACTGTCTTGTCATTAAAAAAAAAAAAAAAGAAATGGAAAGGGTATCTACCAGCCTTATGGCTACCCGAACTACAGACCAATTTCAGAGACACACTTGTGTCTAAACATACTTTTTTGCCACCAAACAAAAGCTAGCACTAAATTGGCAGTCTTAAGGAGATTTTCTTATGAGTGCATTGGTTGGCTGCTTGAGAAAGCTGATGTCCAGGGCTCTAAAACAGTAGAATCTGCTTGCTCTGAGTTGCATTTTCTTTTCAGACTCTTGACTGACTCCCATCACCAGATAGGGAAAAAAATAAAATAGCATTATCAGCTCATCTGAATTTAAGAAATAAGACAGGTGATGTCTTTTTCTGTCCTTTTCTTTTTTATTCTTTTTATCAAGAAGACAAGCACTCTTAAAAGTAAGAGAAATGGTGTCTGCAAAAGGCTCCAACACTACAATCTCTGCTAAATTATAGATGATTGGCCTCTTAGAAACCAGTGTGATAGAAATTGTACATGCAAGCCAACCCACAGGATGACATAATATCTTTTTACTATCCTGTAAAACTATATATCAATTTCCCCTCAAATTAGTGACATTCACTAAAGTGTAAAGGGTCATATTTTGACATTAATAAAGAATCTCAGAGTTTTAATAACAAATGAAGGTAATAAAATTAATTCTTATCCACAATGGGTATAAAAAACTGATATAATTTGTGATTAGATGGAAAGTGCTAGATTTTGAGCCCACGGCAGGCAAGAAGAAGTACCCACCTGAAACAATTCCTTCTGTAAGGGAATTTTTTCTGTAAGGAAATTCAGAGAGGTTATGTTGACTAGATTTTGACTAAAATTTTCTTTATGAATAGGAAAAAAAAAATCTGTATTTTTGCCTATCCTTTTTCATAATTTGCTTTTTTGTCTCTTCAGTCTTTTTGAAACAGTTATTGACAGATCAATTTAGCTAGTCGCTAATAAAATTTTCATAAGTAATTTGATTGTGTTGCTTTAGTAGGATTGTTGAAGTTTGGGTTTAAAATGGCTGGTGGAATACATGTTGGTCTTTCTTCCTCTTGAGAACCAAAACAGTAGCAAATCTATAAAAGTATTGTCCCAAAACAATGAAGGCAGTAATAAAGATAACAGAACAATGAATTTCAGTAGAGGAGAGATTTTAACAAGTATTTCAAATATGGAAATTGAATACAAGTTTGTGGAATGATGAAACAGCCTAGACTATGCATGGAGCCAGTAAGAGACTTAAACTCCCCTCTAGCCAGGACCCCTGAGAGCCCTGGCTGAGGGTAGCATGTGTGATGGAAACTCAGAGTGAAAGTTGGGAAAGAAAAAAGAGGCATCAATAGAAGGTTAGCATGAAGAGAATTTACGGGGTGTCTCCCTTCAACCTTAACATATTATAACTATCTCTCTCCTTAGAAAGGAAACCAGTCAGGAATGTATTTACTCCTGGGGCATGGGCAGGTGGGGAATAGACAGTTCTTCTTTGATGGGTGTGAAAGAAGTATCTGGGGACTTCTATTCCATCTATGTGGAATTTTACACTTAGTTTTCAATAATAAAGCCTTTTCATTTCAGCACTGGGAGAGAACTAAGGCATATAAAGCCTGGCTCTCTGTCTGCTCATAGTGAAGTACGCAGAACTCCAAGTCAGCCTTCCTATGTAGTCACTCTTAAATATGAACAGATAACCAAAGAACATGAAATGTTTTAGGATAATCTATAGAATGAAAGAAGAGATTAGAGAAACTAAAAAACTAAACTCAAAGGGAACAAGTATATTAGATAACAAAAAGAAATTTAAAAAACAAAAAACAAACAGAATTCTGGGATGCCTGGGGGCTCAGTCAGTTGAGCATCTGACTCTGGATTTCCGCTCAGGTCATGATTTCAAGGTCGTGAGATGGAGCCTCCTGTCTGAGCTCCATGCTGGGTGTGGAGCCTGCTTGAGATTCTCCCTCTCCTTCTGCCCCTCCACTCCACTTTCTCTCTCACTTTAGAAAAACAAAAAACAAACAAACAAAAAATCAAACAATTTTCATTAATTAGTATTTTCAGAGTTATTTAAGAACATACGACCTCCATAAGAAGAGAATACATAGTATATAAAATTATAGTCTAAAAATAACAGAGTTCAAAATTTTGATTACTAAAATTCAATTCACAAAAATTACTCAGAACTAATGACACAGAGGCTAAAATTTTAGAAATATTCCTGCAGAACATATACATGGGAAATGAAAGATTAAAAGTAAGAGACATAAAGAGTCAGGACATCCAACATTTTTAAGATCAGAGTTCCATAAAGAGAAATCATAGCAACTGCAAAGAGGAAATTATCAAATAAAGAAAACAAGAAAATCTCCCAGAATTCAAAAGTGATTTAAGTATTTAAAATCAATGAATGCTAAGAAGGTTGAAATAAGAAAGAAAATCTCTCTGAATTTCCTAAGAAATAATGAGGACATTTTGTGAAGATCTGGGGAAAAGGAATGATCCTAGAAGTTTCCAAAGAAGAAAAAAGCAAACAGACAAAATAGTAGGTTGCCAACCAAGGGGGGAAAAAAATCAGACTGCCATCAAAATTGTCATCACCAAAATCAACGCTAGAAGATAGAGTATGCATGACCATTACGCATTTTGAGGGAAAATTAATTTTGATCAATAATTTTATATTTAGTTAATCATCTCATCAATAGGATGTGGGGGGGACAATAAGACAGTTTCTAATTGCATAAGTACTTTTTATTTTTACTTCTAATGAACATTTTTGAGGCTGTTTCTTAAGGATGAACTCAGCAAAATAAGAATGAGGGAAAAAAAGGCAGGAATACAAAGCATATAAGAAATAGTAAGAGTAGGGGCGCCTGGGTGGCACAGCAGTTAAGGGTTTGCCTTCAGCTCAGGGCGTGATCCCAGCGTTATGGGATCGAGCCCCGCATCAGGCTCCTCTGCTGTGAGCCTGCTTCTTCCTCTCCCACTCCCCCTGTTTGTGTTCCTTCTCTCGCTGGCTGTCTCTATCTCTGTCAAATAAATAAATAAAATCTTAAAAAAAAAAAAAAGAAAAAAGAAATAGTAAGAGTAATCCAGGATCTGAATAACAGATCTACTGTACACACTAGAGAAGGGCATCAGTGGTCGCTAAGAAGTATATCTTCAAAAAGAAGACTAGACAATAGGCTTAAAGATAGATGGCTATATTTCTTCTCATCCAAAGAAATAAAGAAGGGCCATAAGTTATTTCAAGAAATACCAAACAAAATGTACAAGGAAATAATTGTCCCAATATAAAGCAAATTCAAGCATGACATGATTTTAAGCAAATGTTGGGGTATAATGAAGGAGATCCCATTTAATATTTTTGTTTGAGAGGCAATGAGGTGATAACATTGAGCCCATGGAGGGAGTGGTAATCATAGACCTCTAGCTGGTTTCACAATAAACAATATTTACAGAGTCATAATAATGTAGATACTGTTTTTGATCCTTCAACTTTTACAATGTTTAGATAACCCTCAGATGATTTCATTGATGCTGCAGAATACAATGTAAATATTACCACCTGATGTCTAAATAAAGATTAATTTTCTAATACCATAAAATGGTATTTTTTATGCAGACAATCTTATCATACTTACACCTGCTGAATATGGTAAGCATAAAAGCATACTTTAATGACATCTTTCTTTGCAAACTTAGTGGGGAGGAGAAAAGGATGATCCCCAAAGAGGGATATTAAGATTTATAATTTCTTATCACTAAGGGCAGAGTAATGCACAAGCTGTAGGCAAGGATGGAGTGGGCTTTTCCCAAAGAGCCATATGGTATCAAAAAGGGGGGTTGTTTTCACAACCCTGGAAGAATCCCATCAGCAATGCCTGTCATTGCAACAATAATAGGCCAAGTACTTGATCTGTGGCCTCAAGCCCTTCTAAAGAGAGGGTCTTAGTTGGGTGGAATTAGCAGCCTAAAGTAATTGAGAATGGCCAGGTACTTAATCAGCTATAAGTGGTAGTCAAACAAAGAGGGGTGAGGTTTACAACAGGGGTCTCCTGTAGCCAAAAACTGGCATTTCTAAAGCATGTGACTAGCCATTCCTATGCTTGCTTTTTAAGCACTTGTCAACTGCATTTGACTGTGTTATGTTAATAAATTCTAGATTCTAAGGCTACTGGGCCTTAAGAGATAGCTTACTGATCAGGGGGGGAAAAAAACCAAAAACAAAACAAAACATTTTTTTCCTTTATTGGGTCCTACTTTCTTTAAAGGATGATCCCACAAAGCCCTAGGAAGATATCTTGGCCATATAAAAACAAAGGTATAGAAAACAGAAGTTAGGATGTGTAGGTGGGGCGGAGTTGAGGTGGAAAACCTGTAGCAATCTTATGAAATGGCAGTAAAGAAAAAACCATCGCTTAGAGGAACATGAGACACGTTTGTGTCTTGAGTTACATAAATAATTAAAAGACAAACTAAAATTACTAATATAACTATGAAACTTAGGAAGTAGGTGTACAGGAGGTGGTTTTAGTGCACGTGCACTAAAACATCTATCATGGCAACAGCTCAGTATATATGTCAAAATTCATGAATCGATTATGTATCCTACAAGCATATTAGAGATGGGAGAACATTCATCAGAAGAAATCGAATAGTTGACTTTAGGAGTGGGTTTGCAGCTGGGAGTGGGGGACAGAGGTCTGTTCCTTTGCATATTAAGCTCATTTGTGCCATTTTTTATTTTTCATAGTGAGGATTCACTACTTTAATAAAACTAGGCATTTATTTAGAAACGGAAAAAGCTAAATGGACTTCTCGTTTGACTAAAGGACCAAAACAATAGTATGTATGTATGTCTTTATTTAATTTTATTTATTTCCCAAAGCTGACACATAATCTGCCTCTTTTTCTCCTTCTTCTCTTATTTTATTCTCAAATGTACCCTCGTTTGCCTCCCTTGCTCTACTCACAACATACTCAGGAATTCTTTGTGCAGCTTCACTGAGCATATAATAATCATTGAAATGCCTACTGAATCAATCTTGTATTTAATATATTATTTTTATGTACTCCATACAAGGTGATTGACAGACTCAGTTGTTACTGTTATTTTTGGATAAAACCTTGATATTCCTTGTCAAATTTATTTCAAAGAAGAGTCTGAACATTAAGTTACTGCTATCAATGATAAAATCATAGTAAAAGAAAAAATATTTTTGAGGAGAAAGATGGATACTTGTTCCCAGAAAATGGTGATTCAACAAAAGCAATTATTTTCTTATGAAGGCCCAGAACCTTGAAAGACAAAGAAGGTCTACTTTCAGAAAATAAAGAATAACCTTGAAATTTGTCAGTAAACATCTCACGTTCCCAGGTTGCCTCCAGACTATCATTTCATCTTACTTTTTCTTTTTTGCTTTTTAAATACATAGTGGATAGTGTCAAAGAATTGTTAGTAATGCCCCAACTTTCACTGCAGGTGGATTTCTGTAATGTCTTTTATTTAATATTGTTCCCTGTTGTGTTGCTACTTCTGGTCTTTGGTGAATTAGACTTTCTTCATGATATGCTAAGTCCTGGATCTTCTAGTTCTTATTTAACTTCTTCCAAGTCATCATGCTTCTGTGAAGAGCCCAATATTCAAGTCACCAAGGTGCTGACCAGCATTCTTGAGTAGAGATTTACAAGATGATGACTCTTCACTCAACTCGGTTTATGTAGTTCCCCAGAGTCACTTGGTCCTGTAAGCTTCTCTGGCCGTGGCCATTTCCTCTGCTTCCCAACCTGAGCAACCCACTGACTACACAGGCCATTCCCATGCTCACCAAACCTGGCCATTTCTGATCTTATCACAGCTTCTAATACTGCTAGGTGTCTTCTAGTGACCAGGACCAGGTTTTAGCAAAGGCTCAAGGCTCTCTCTGCAGTGGGAACTGAAGCAATACTCTGGTACAATTGATCAAGCCCCAAAATGCTCTGGCTTTCTCAGCAGCTGTCTGGAGAAGCCGAATTAGACAACATGGAAGTATGCAAAGTCAGGAGGGGTAATGACCTATAACTAAGATTTAACCAAAGAAAAGACAGTATTTAGAAGGGGGCTGACAGATAAAATCAGGGACTGAGTAACCAGCTTCACTTCCCTGTAAAGCTGTTGCCAACTTGGTAATGCACTCTCTTGTGTTTGCTTTCCTTTCTTTCCTGCTTCATTCTTTTTTCCTCTTACTCTCCAGGGATATTCTCCATTTCCTGGGATTGCGCTTCCCCAGTAAAACATTCACATGAGAGCTGTATTTCAGGCTCGTTTTCTAGTGAACCGGGCAATGCATTTGGGACTTCTGTTTGGAAAATGGACCCTCAGGATAGGAATTTACAGTTGGATTGCACACCTGACCGAAGGTAATAGGGCCCCCACTGCTGGTGAAAAGTGAGGTGGTAATAATCTATGATATCTGCAGTTATTGACAGTCTTACCTATTAATGGTTTGAGGTGCTAATAGAAGACAGAACAGTGAGAGATCAGGTGTTTAAGGTACCTGATCAGTGTGGGAGCAATGATAATTATAGGACTGTGGTTGATTTTAACAGCATTGGAGGGCAAACTAAAGCACATTTTGGAAGCCAGAGGTCACAAAGGCAACTCTAAAAAAGATTCTTGTTCCTTGATGCACAGAGCATTTTAAGCTAAAAATGAGTCTTAGAGTTTGATCGTAATGATAGCAGAGCTGCAAAATGAAGTTGATTGCGTAGCCTTTGATTTGGGAAAAAATGGAACTGTGAAATATGAGATGGGATCATTAGTTTATAAACCCAAGAATTATGAACCTTCAGATTCCATTGAAACATTCTGGCTGATAGAAACATCCAGCTTCTGTGCTAAAGGAGGATGGTTTCCTCATCTCTGAATACTGCACAATGTCTTCACCTGAGGAAAGGTGATGCTCATTTTATTTAAGACTTACCCAATTATACCTCCTTGTCTCCAGCATAGTAAGAACCACTGTTCTGGAAAAAAGAACACACCCACCAAAGGAATTGCAGGATCTGACACATACGTACGGTCATGAATTGAGGAGATATGTATGGGAATGTATTTTGAAGGTGTTATTCAGGGAAATGGAATCTAATGCTGAGTAGGGGACAACTCAGTGACCCTGGGACACTCCCTCACACTAATGGTTCAACATTCTGGCAGATAGACCTGAAACTGGTAATAATAGTTTGTTCTGTGGGATCTTCAATGATGGACTGTAACAATGACCTCAGGTAAATGAGGTGGAGATTTCAGAATCCTTGGCATAGTACTGACGGAGGGGTTAGAGGTCACAGGAATTTGGCAATGTTAGAATGGATTTATATAGTAAGTGTAACTGAGACTACCACCTGCCTGTGTTTCCAGGAGGGACCCAAAAGACACTGCCTTCACTATGGCAGTAAAGAATGCATTTTGAAAAGCACTTTAATAGGTCTCTCTGGAGGAAGATGCTGCCATAGAACTTGGATTCCAGACATCCAGTAGTATTTGGAATGGTATACTTGCAGCTGGCAGGCTGCAGGTATCAGAGACAAGGTAAACGTTGCTGCTGAATGGACGGCCAAACTAGATTAGCAAGAAGGATGTGTCAATCCATAGAGATTTAGAGGATGGCTATCGGCCAGCTGGGCTGTGCTTAATTTGTATAATAAAAAAATGAAAGAAACCTGGCTAGCAGAACAGCTGACATCAACTGTCAAGATGAAAATCATAGCTTCTCACCCTGGTTCCAGGTCTCTGAGATTAATGAGGTAACTCACTGATTGAAGGGGAAGCCAAGTGCTCTTGAGGAAGGTCCTCAAAGACACTGTAAGTTTAGACAGCAAATATTCCTACAGCCTTTCCCTAAACAGTTGCAGACAATTTCTGGGGTAACTATGCTCTTCTGAGAGCTCTCTGACGTGATAGTCACACCAGGGAACTAAAAATGCCATTATGATCCTCTGAGTCGAGTAAAAATTTATGGAGGCTAAATAATAAATGAAATTTTGGCCAAATGTCTTTACCAGTTGGTCCAATGGGTGTTCGGGTTCATTATGAGATAATTTTCCTGAGCCTCAAATATTTAATTGTGAACATAGCAGCTGGAAAATATTCCACATTGACTCTGGCCTGTGCGGTAAGTGCCATTATGGTTGGAAGGAAAATAGAAGTTTCTGAAACTGTCCTTTTATTCCAGCTGACACAGAAAATTAGAAGAAATGATATATTTAGAGAGGAATTGTAGAGATAGCATCAATATCAAATACTCAAAAAAGATAAGGGGTAAGCAGTTCCAATTATAGCTACATTGAATGCACCTGTTTGATTTCTACCAAAACCTGGTTGGTCGCGGTGGATGTTGATAAGCTATTATAAACTTATCTGGGTGGTAGACTTAATTGCAGTTGCTATAAGATGTAGTGTCTTTACTCAGGCAGCTCAGTTAAAGCTTCTGGCACTTGGTATGAGGAAATTATTCTTAAGCGGCAAAGTCAGCAATACCCTTTCACTGTCTTTCCTCAGGATTAGGTTGAATCTCCTGTTCTCTGATAACATAGAATGCAGATGCTTTTATTGTGTTGGTATGCCATAGAACATTGTACAGATCTACTGTATTGACGAAATCATGGTAATTACACTAGAGGAGAAGAAAATGGCAACTACCCTGGAACCCCTAGTAAGATATGTTCCCGAAGGTAAGAGACACATCCTGCAATGATTTGGGAAACTTTAAGGAAGTTTTTTTGGGGTCCAGTGATCTGGAGCATGCTGGGGTGTGCTCTATAATGTAGCAACTTGTTGCATCTCATATCTGCTACAAGTAAGAAACAGGTAATACAGACCTTTAGGGCACTATAGCAAGATCTTTGTAGCAGAAGACTGCCCATTGGAATAATGGCTCTCTGCATGTTAATGAGCCCTAATGGAGAGTGAACACCAAATCACAGGATACTAGAAAACTATGAAACTTGATCTATTTGTCATAAACTGGAGTTATTAGAGCTATAAAATCAGGCAAGCAGCTGTCTATTCTAGGATGCAGGTGATACATTTAGGACTGGCTGAGATGAGTTCTGAAGGCACAAGTAAATTACACGATTGAGTGAGTTACATGTCATCTATCACTATTGTACTGACACTTCTGCCTCAACTCGTATCTATGGACTCAAAGGATGATCTCCCATGGGTTTCTTATATACAACTGAGGGAGAAGGTAAGTATCAGACCATGTTTGTATTTGAAGGGGACCTAAGAACAAGGGAAGGGAAATAATTTGAGTAGGCAGATCTGCAATAAACATACCTGATTGTCCACTTAGTATAGAAGTATAGATCTACGTTGTCTTCAGGGCAGTGGAATGAAAGGCTTAACAGGATGGTTAAGGGCCTGAAATGGAGAGAGAGAACAAGAGGTCTGAAGCAGCGGTAAGTTGATGCACCTATGGGTGGGGGGTAAAAGTATGTGAATCTTTGTATTTGTACCTTGGAGAGGGTAGAAATCCCTCCCAACCAAAATCGATATAATTACCCAAGGACTGAACAGAATGTCTGAGATATCAACCNCTCCTGTTCTCTGATAACATAGAATGCAGATGCTTTTATTGTGTTGGTATGCCATAGAACATTGTACAGATCTACTGTATTGACGAAATCATGGTAATTACACTAGAGGAGAAGAAAATGGCAACTACCCTGGAACCCCTAGTAAGATATGTTCCCGAAGGTAAGAGACACATCCTGCAATGATTTGGGAAACTTTAAGGAAGTTTTTTTGGGGTCCAGTGATCTGGAGCATGCTGGGGTGTGCTCTATAATGTAGCAACTTGTTGCATCTCATATCTGCTACAAGTAAGAAACAGGTAATACAGACCTTTAGGGCACTATAGCAAGATCTTTGTAGCAGAAGACTGCCCATTGGAATAATGGCTCTCTGCATGTTAATGAGCCCTAATGGAGAGTGAACACCAAATCACAGGATACTAGAAAACTATGAAACTTGATCTATTTGTCATAAACTGGAGTTATTAGAGCTATAAAATCAGGCAAGCAGCTGTCTATTCTAGGATGCAGGTGATACATTTAGGACTGGCTGAGATGAGTTCTGAAGGCACAAGTAAATTACACGATTGAGTGAGTTACATGTCATCTATCACTATTGTACTGACACTTCTGCCTCAACTCGTATCTATGGACTCAAAGGATGATCTCCCATGGGTTTCTTATATACAACTGAGGGAGAAGGTAAGTATCAGACCATGTTTGTATTTGAAGGGGACCTAAGAACAAGGGAAGGGAAATAATTTGAGTAGGCAGATCTGCAATAAACATACCTGATTGTCCACTTAGTATAGAAGTATAGATCTACGTTGTCTTCAGGGCAGTGGAATGAAAGGCTTAACAGGATGGTTAAGGGCCTGAAATGGAGAGAGAGAACAAGAGGTCTGAAGCAGCGGTAAGTTGATGCACCTATGGGTGGGGGGTAAAAGTATGTGAATCTTTGTATTTGTACCTTGGAGAGGGTAGAAATCCCTCCCAACCAAAATCGATATAATTACCCAAGGACTGAACAGAATGTCTGAGATATCAACATAGTGTTCCACACAATATTGTCTCAGACAAAGGAAACTATTTTGATGCAAAGAGGTTTGAAAATACAGTTACAAATACAGGATTCACTGGCCTCCCATTACCAAGAAAAAACTCTAAGTGCAATGGCATCTTGAAGGTTCAGTTAATCTGTCAGCTCAAGGGCAACACCTTGAGAGTTGGGGAGCTAACCTATAGGACACAGTATATTCACTGAACCAATGGCTGTTACATGGTACTATGTTCCTAATAGCTAGAAAATCCAAAAACCAAAAGAAGGAAGTATGATTGGGACTTTACAGCATCACTTTTGGGGGACCTCTTACAGAATTTGTTTTCTATTTCTGCAAAATTAGTTTCTGCCAAGTTAGATATCCTGGTTTCTAACACTTCCGCCAGTAGATAACAGTAAAGTTTTTCACTGAAGTGAAGCTGGTATTGCCATCTGGCCACCGCTAGTGGACTGGTGGGAAAAGAGAAGAGCTACTATTCTCAGAGATGATAAATAATTGCCATACTAAACTGGGGTTGGTGTTACACAATTAAGACAAAGAGGAGTATGTCTGGAACTAAGGAGTTACTGGGGTGTCTCTTGGTTTTCAGTGCCCAGGGATAGCTGAGAATGACCGTTGTGGCAATCTCAGCCCCTCAAATGGTAAGGCAATTAAGGGCTTATACCCCTTGGGGATAAAGGGCTTATATCCCCTTGGGAATAAAGGACTGGGCAAGAAGATGGGTACATTCAAAGGCACACAGGGGAGAGGTTCTTAAAAAAAAAAAA